>NC_046002.1:5593101-5687186 GCF_010909765.2 Amblyraja radiata | reverse complement strand
TGGGGGAGTCCAGAACCAGTTTAAGAATAAAGGGTCGGCCATTTAGGACTGAGATGAGGAAAAACTTTTTCACCCAGAGAGTTGTGAATCTGTGGAATTCTCTGACACAGAAGGCAGTGGAGGCCATTTCACTGGATGCTTTCAAGAGAGAGTTAGATTTAGCTCTTAGGGTGGGGTGGGGGATTGCAACCTTCACGTGGTCCGCCCTGTTTCGACGAATGCAATCAACCCGGCGTGCACAATCAAATAGAACAAGTTGTCCTGCAACTTTAGGCTGTGCACGCCATACACAAGAAGATACAGCTCTTAGAGCTAAAGGAATCAAGGGATAGGGGGGAAAAAGCAGGAACGGAACAGGATCTGTTTTTTAGATGGTCAGCCATGATCATATTGAACGCCGGTCAGTGCTGGCTCAAAGGGCCGAATGGCCTGCTCCTGCACCTATTTTTGATGTTTCTAGGATCGAGGAGGGGGGTTGCCACAGAGTCGCTAAACCAGGTTTGTTTCTCTCTGGTAGATAAAAAATGCTGGAGAAACTCAGCGGGTGAGGCAGCATCTATGGAGCGAAGGAAATAGGCGACGTTTCGGGTCGAGACCCTTCGTCAGAAGCAGACTTCGGGAACTCTCCCTCCTCCCCACAAGCAAGTATGGAACAAAATGCTTCCAATATGTGTGGGCACCATCAATAATCGATGATGCTCTATGAAGAGTCTGACTCTTGCTTATTGTCCCGTGTACCGAGGTACAGTGGAAAAGCTTTTTGGTCGCATGCTATCCAGTCAGCGGAAAGACAACACATGATTACAACCGAACCGTCCACAGCGTACAGATACAGGATAAAGGGAATAACGTTTAGTGCAAGGTTAAGTCCAATTAAAGATAGTCCGAGGGTCCCCAATGAGGTGGATAATAGTTCAATGTTGCCGCAGGAGCTGCGATCGAAGGGATAGCAATATGTGATTGTGGATCTGCTTCTGTGGCTCGCACGCACGCACGCACAGTCACCTGGGCTGGTCGCCATCTTGGAGGCCTAATATTGAAGGGATGTGGCACTCGTGTGTGTGTGTGTGTGTGTGTGTGTGTGTGTGTGTGTGTGTGCGCTTGGAGAACTAGTGGGTGAATGGGTGATCGACAGTCACACACACACAGACACATACATACAGACACACAGAGAGGCGCACACACACACACAGGCAGGCACACACTCACAGGCACACACACACATGGACAGGCACACATACATACAGACACACACACACACACACACACAGTCAGACACACTCAGACACATAGAGAGAGGCACACACATACACAAGCAGACACATACACACACGCACAGGCAGACACACACACAGAGGGAGACACACATACACACACACACAGGCATGCAGACACACACACACAGGCAGGCACACACAGGCAGACACACACGCAGAGAGAGGCACACACACCCACACAGGTAGACACACTCACAGACACACACATAGAGAGAGGCACACACATACACAAGCAGATACACACACAGGCAGGCACAGGCACACACAGAGGGAGACACACACACGCACACATAGACAGACACACATACACCATGCATGAGACAATGTTTGCGTGTGTGTGTGTGAGTGAGTGAGTGAGTGTGTGGGTGTGTGTGTGTGTGTGTGTGTGTGTGTTGTTTAAAGCTTGTGTAAGAGTGTAAAGCAGCTTTTGCTCATCTTTTTGTTATGTCGGGCGGATCCTTTGAGACCTACTCGTGAAGCGCCCACGGCAGCCACTGAGAGAAGGAGCGGGGGGTGGGGGGGGGGGGGGGGGTGGAAGGAATGAAAGGAACAAGGAATAACCAGGGAAAAGGGCAAGCCTACCTTCTCGGCCTGGGCCTCCAATGACTTGAGATTATTTGTCACGTTTTTAAGCTCCTCTTCCAGCTCAGCACACTTGCTGTTGGTGCCGGGAACGGGCGGGCAGGGCGGGTGGGGAAGGAGGGGGCACAGTGAAGGCGGCCATTACAGGAACCGGGTCATGGGTGTGGGGAGACAGAGAGAGACAGAGAGAGAGAGGCGGAGAGACAGAGAGAGACAGAGAGAGAGGCAGAGAGAGAGGCAGAGAGACCGAGAGAGACAGACAGAGAGACAGAGAGAGGGAGAGGCAGAGAGAGGGAGAGGCAGAGAGAGGGAGAGGCGGAGGGAGAGAGAGAGACAGAGACGGAGAGAGAGAGGCAGAGAGAGACAGACAGAGAGAGAGAGGCAGAGAGAGAGGCACAGGGAGGCAGAGAGAGAGAGAGAGAGGCAGAGACAGAGAGAGAGACAGAGAGACCGAGAGAGACAGACAGAGAGAGACAGAGACGGAGAGGCAGAGAGAGGGAGAGGCAGAGAGAGGGAGAGGCGGAGGGAGAGAGACAGACGGAGAGAGACGGAGAGAGAGAGGTAGAGAGAGAGAGAGAGAGAGAGAGAGAGAGGCAGAGAGAGAGAGAGGCAGAGAGAGAGAGAATAAAGAATATGTGATACTCAATAAAAAAAAATGCAATACTCAAAAACAAAGCTTTACACACAGAGGAAACAGAGAGCAAATAGCAAAATTAAAACAAGTGATGTCAAGCAAACCATTCTCAAAATTGTGGTTTGGTTTTTAAGTTGAATGTTATTGACTTGGAATTAATTATTAAATCACATTTAAGGTAGACGGTCAGAACCGGCTGCTAAACACTTTCATTCTCCTTCCCATTCCCACACTGACCTTTCTGTCCACTGTCAGAGTGAGGCCCAGCGTAAATTGGAGGAGCAGCACCTCATATTTCGCTTGGGGCAGCTTACAGCCCAGCGGTACGAACATTGACTTCTCTAACTTCAAGTAACCCCAAGGGGCCACACACACACACACACACACACACACACACAGTTTAAGAATAAGGGGTCGGCCATTTAGAACGGAGACGAGGAAACACTTTTTCTCACAGAGAGTTGTGAGTCTGTGGAATTCTCTGCCTCAGAGGGCGGTGGAGGCCAGTTCGCTGGATGCTTTCAAGAGAGAGCTAGATAGGGCTCTTAAAGATAGCGGAGTCAGGGGAGAAGGCAGGAACGGGGTACTGATTGGGGATGATCAGCCATGATCACATTGAATGGCGGTGCTGGCTCGAAGGGCCGAATGGCCTCTACTCCTGCACCTATTGTCTATTGAATCTCGCTCTCTCTCCATCCCTCCCCCATCGAAGTCTGTGGAGGGAATGGACAGGCGGATCAATCAGTCGGAAGAAGGGCCGCCTGTCCGTGCCCTCCACAGATGCTGCTCAACCCGCTGAGTTCCTCCAGCACTTTTTTTTTTAACCACAGCAGTTTTATTCTCTCTCGTATATGCTTATCCATGTTCCTTAGATTCTTCTTTTGGGCCACTAGAGGGAGCAGAATCTCAGAGTGTGTGTGATACAGTGTGGAAACAGGCCCTTCGGCCCAACTTGCCCACACCGGCCAACATGTCCCAGCTACAGTGGTCCCACCTGCCCGCGTTTGGCCCATATTCCCTCCAGACCTGACTTATCCATGTACCCGTCTTAACTCTTTCCTAAACATTGTACGCTAGAGGCTGTAAACATGTTTCCCATGATCTCTGCCTCCTAATCCCATTTTCCTGCCTTCTCCCCATAACCCTTGACACCCGTTCTAATCAAGACTGTGTCTATCTCTGCTTTAAAAAATATCCACTGACTTGGCCTCCACAGCCTTCTGCGGCAATGAGTTCCACAGATTCACCACCCTCTGACTAATTGAAACATATATAAGATTATTAAGGGTTTGGACACGCTAGAGGCAGGAAACATGTTCCTGATGTTGGGGGGAGTCCAGAACCAGGGGCCACACACACAGTTTAAGAATAAGGGGTAAGCCATTTAGAACGGAGACGAGGAAAACACTTTTTCCACACAGAGAGTTGTGAGTCTGTGGAATTCTCTGCCTCAGAGGCCGGTTCTCTGGATACTTTCAAGAGAGAGCTAGATAGGGCTCTTAAAGATAGCGGAGTCAGGGGAGAAGGCAGGAACGAGGTAATGATTGGGGATGTACACAAAAATGCTGGAGAAACTCAGCGGGTGCAGCAGCATCTATGGAGCGAAGGAAATAGGCAAAGTTTCGGGCCGAAACCCTTCTTCAGACTGATTGGGGATGATCAGCCATGATCACATTGAATGGCCGTGCTGGCTCGAAGGGCCGAATGGCCTACTCCTGCACCTATAGTCTATTGGGATAAGCTGTCTCATTTGCCATCGCTAGTTCCTCCAGGCAGCTTGATCTGTCTCCCTGTTCCACCTTGAACCTGTGTCCTCTGGTCCTCGATTCACCTACTCTGAGCAAGAGACTCTGTGCATCTACCCGATCTATTCCTCCAATCATTTTATCCACAGACAGACGGAACAGGAGGACAGACAGACAGCAGACACGGATGCAGGGCACAGTGGGAAGACATGACAGCGATGAGAAATAATGTTTAAGGCAAAGGGCATGTTGATATGGAAGATTAGATTGGATAAGTGGGTAGTGGAAGAGGAATTAGGTAACGGGGGTCGGAGCGGGCAATTAGAAACGGTTACTTGGATGAAGTGTGAAATCTGACGTGGATTGAATGAATGAAACCTGTTACAGCATAAAACCATTGCACCAAAACACCGCCACTCCCACCGAACTCATAGGTTAATAGAAACAGCAAATGGGACAATATTAAATTAATCGGGAACGCACAATCCAACGTTGGAGGTTACAAGAATAATTAGTCGACACCCGAAGCAACGCACGCAACAACGTTTGCCGGAAGGAACTGCAGATGCGAAAAGATTGACACAAAATTTCTCGGCGAGTCAGGCAGCATCTCTGGTGAAAAGGATCAGGCGACGTTTCGGGTCGGGACCCTTCTACAGACTGAGAAGCGGGGGGGGAGGAGAGTCTCGGTCTGAGGAAGGGTCTCGGCCCGGAAACGATCGCCTATTTCTTCTCTCGGAAGATGAGTTCATAAGTGATAGGAGCAGAATCAGGCCATTCGGCCCCCTCAGGTCTACCCCACCATTCGATCATGACTGATCTATCTCTAGCTGGCAGTATCATCAAAGACCCACACCATCCTGGCCACACACTCATCTCCCTGCTACCTTCAGGTAGAAGGTACAGGAGCCTGAAGACTACAACAACCAGGTTCAGGAATAGCTACTTCCCCACAGCCATCAGGCTACTAAACCTGGCTCGGACAAAACTCTGATTATTAATAGGTACACAAAATTGCTGGGGAAACTCAGCGGGTGCAGCAGCATCTATGAAGCGAAGGAAATAGGCGAAGTTTCGGGCCGAAACCCTTCTTCCTGTTATTCTGATTATTAATAACCCATTTTCTGTTATTTGCACTTTATCAGTTTATTTATTCATGTGTGTATATATTTATATCATGGTATATGGACACATTTATCTGTTTTGTAGTAAATGCCGACTATGTTCTGTGTGCTGAAGCAAAGCAAGAATTTCATTGTCCTATACAGGGACACATGACAATAAGCTCACTTGAACTTGAACTAGATCCCTTAGTACCTAGTTGGCACCCTTATTTACGTAAACACCCATATCCATCTCTGCCTTAAAAATATCCACTGACTTGGCCTCCACAGCCTTCCGTGGCAATGAGTTCCACAGATTCACCGCCCTCTGACTGAAGACATTCCTGCTCATCTTCCTAAAGGAACGTCCTTTCATTCTGAGGCTTCTTCTTTCTTTCGTGGCCATTGTCTATGTTTCAAATGTTGGGACAGGCTCTTGCACCATCGACAGCCTTCTCGATTGCCACCACTAGATGCGCAGTTTTGCTCCCCTAATTTGAGGAAGGACATTCTTGCTATTGAGGGACTGCAGTGTAGGTTCACAAGGTTAATTCCTGGGATGGCGGAACTGTCATATGCTGAGAGAATGGAGCGGCTGGGCTTGTACACTCTGGAGTTTAGAAGGATGAGAGGGGGATCTCATTGAAACATATAAGATTATTAAGGGTTTGGACACGCTAGAGGCAGGAAACATGTTCCCGGTGTTGGGGGAGTCCAGAACCAGGGGCCACACACACAGTTTAAGAATAAGGGGTAGGCCATTTAGAACGGAGACGAGGAAACACTTTTTCTCACAGAGAGTTGTGAGTCTGTGGAATTCTCTGCCTCAGAGGCCGGTTCTCTGGATGCTTTCAAGAGAGAGCTAGATAGGGCTCTTAAAGATAGCGGTGTCAGGGGATATGGGGAGAAGGCAGGAACGGGGTACTGATTGGGGATGATCAGCCATGATCACATTGAATGGCGGTGCTGGCTCGAAGGGCCGAGTGGGCCTACTCCTGCACCTATTGTCTACTGTCTATCCTCCAGGCAGCATTGTTCACCAAGAGGTGGGCATCTTAGTAGGTGTGGCATGGATGGTACAGATGTTTTACGTTCACTTTCTGTGCCTGCCGCATCTGCATAGCCCCCATTTGCTGATGTAGGCCTTGCATCGGCACGTCCCTGTATGAAGCCTTTAAGAAGGAACTGCTGAAAAATCGAAGGTAGACAAAAATGCTGGAGAAACTCAGCGGGTGAGGCAGCACCTATGGAGCGAAGGAAATAGCTGACGTTTCGGGTCGAGACCCTTCCTCAGACTCAGAAACGAGAGGTATAGAGTCTGAGGAAGGGTCTCAACCCGAAACGTCACCTATTTCTTTCGCTCCATAGATGCTGCCTCACCCGCTGAGTTTCTCCAGCATTTTTGTCGTCCTGCTATGTACCTCTTTGGTGACCCTCGGACTATCCTTGATCGGGCTTTACCTTGCACCAAACGTCATTGCCTTATGCTAGAATTCAGAAGATTGAGGGGGGATCTTACAGTTTTGGTCTCCTAATCTGAGGAAAGACATTCTTGCCATAGAGGGAGTACAGAGAAGGTTCACCAGGCTGATTCCTGGGATGTCAGGACTTTCATATGCAGAAAGACTGGATAGACTCGGCTTGTACTCGCTAGAATTTAGAAGATTGAGGGGGGATCTTATAGAAACTTACAAAATTCTTAAGGGGTTGGACAGGCTAGATGCAGGAAGATTGTTCCCGATGTTGGGGAAGTCCAGAACAAGGGGTCACAGTTTAAGGATAAGGGGGAAATCTGTTAGGACCGAGATGAGAAAAACATTTTTCACACAGAGAGTGGTGAATCTGTGGAATTCTCTGCCACAGAAGGTAGTTGAGGCCACAGTTCATTGGCTATATTTAAGAGGGAGTTAGATGTGGCTAAAGGGATCAGGGGGTATGGAGAGAAGGCAGGGATGGGATACTGAGTTGGATGATCAGCCATGATCATATTGAATGGCGGTGCAGGCTCGAAGGGCCGAATGGCCTCTACTCCTGCCCCTATTTTCTATGTTTCTATCCTGTACCTGTACACTGTGGACGGCTCGATTGTGATCATGTATTGTCTTTCCGCTGACTGGTTAGCACGCAACAAGAGATTTTTTCCACTGTACCTCGGTACACGTGACAACTGAATCGTGACCTCCGGAGATGCTGCCTGACCCGCAGGGTTTTGTGTCCGCCATTTTGTGTCTGTTTTACATGCCCACAAAATGGCGGCTCTCCCAATATCTTTGCTCCTCCGCGTCCCCTTCTCCCCCCCAGCACCCCTCCCCAAAAAAACGTATCCCCGTGGCTCGACACAAGCAACTGAGGACACAAGAGCAGAAGAGAGTCCAGTACCTTTTCCTCTAACGCCAGCATGCCTTTGAAAGACTGATCCCTGCTTCTAAGTTCCTCCTCCAGTTTCCGCAGGGTGCTGTTAGTGTCCATGGGGTGCATGCAAGAGCGCGGCGGGAGGGGGGGTGAGGTCATGCGTCAAATGGGATGGTTTGGTCATGAACGAACGGCATGCAAAGAAACCAGAGAAGAGAAAAAAAAAAAGGGGGGCACAGAAACAAAAGGGGAGAACACAAGTCATGGTGAGGTTTTTGCTGCTCCTGAATTCCCCCAAGTAGATTGCAACGATGAACGAGAGCACGTTACAATGGGGAAGGTGTCTCTTTCCCTCCAGTAGAATGCCTGGCCGTTGGTCGGGAGTGAAGGCGTGCCGGCGCAGCGGGTGGAGCTGCTGCCTCGCAGTGCAGGAGACCCGGGATTCAATCCCAACCTCTGGTGTGTGTGTGTGTGTGTGTGCGTGTGTGTGTGTGTGTGCGCGTGTGTGTGTGTGTGTGCGGCGCCTGTGTGTGTGTGTGTGGGGTGTGTGTGTGTGTGTGTGAATGTGTGTGTGTGTGCGGCGCCTGTGTGTGTGTGTGTGTGGGGTGTGTGTGTGTGTGTGTGCGCGCCTGTGTGTGTGTGTGTGTGTGTGTGCGCGCCTGTGTGTGTGTGTGTGTGTGTGTGTGTGCGCGCGTGTGTGTGTGTGTGTGTGTGTGGGGTGTGTGTGTGTGAATGTGTGTGTGTGTGCGCGCCTGTGTGTGTGCGCGCGCCTGTGTGTGTGTGTGTGTGTGCGCGCCTGTGTGTGTGTGTGTGTGTGCGGCGCCTGTGTGTGTGTGTGTGTGGGGTGTGTGTGTGTGAATGTGTGTGTGTGTGTGCGCGCCTGTGTGTGTGTGTGTGTGTGTGTGTGGGGTGTGTGTGTGTGAATGTGTGTGCGCGCCTGTGTGTGTGTGTGTGTGTGCGCGCCTGTGTGTGTGTGTGTGCGCGCCTGTGTGTGTGTGTGTGCGCGCGCCTGTGTGTGTGTGTGTGTGTGTGTGTGTGTGTGTGGTGTCCGTGTGTCTCTATGCATGTGTGCCTCTGTGCGTGTGTGTGCCCCAGTGTGTGTGTGTGTGTGTGCGCGAACTTGCGTGTGTGTGCCCCAGTGTGTGTGTGTGTGTGCGCGCGCGCTAGTGTCCGTGTGTGTGTGCGTGTCTCTGTGTGTGTGCGCGTGTGTGTGTACATGTGCGTGCGTGTCTGTGTGCACACGTGCATGTGTGTAGTCGTCACGTTCTCCCTGTGACTGTGTGGGTTTCCTCCGGGTGCTCCGGTTTCCTCCCAAAGACATACAGGCTTGTTGGTCAATTGTCCCAAAGACGTGCGTGTGTGGGTTGGTAGGTTAATCGCCCCCTCTGTAAATTTGTGTGTCGGGAGTGGATGAGAAAGCGGGATGACGTAAGAATCGGCGCGAGCGGGTGATCGATCCACGATCCCACACACCGCGTTATCTGGGCCACAACAATAAAAAGATATTCAAAGTGCTGGAGTAACTCAGCAGGTCGGGCAGCGTATCTGGAGGACGTTTCGAGTCGGACAAAACAAAATCATAATCACCTCAGGAAAGAGACACCTTCACCAGCTCAAGCCTCAAACATCCAGTTGGTTTCACGCAGGTCACGGGGAGAACGTGCAAACTCCGTACAACCAGCGCCCCGTAGTCGGGATGGGCCTGTTTCCGCGCTGTATCTCTGAACTAAATTAAACTAAAACGCCGGAGTAACTCAGCGGGACGGGCGGCACCTCTGGAGAGAAGAGATAGTTGATGTTTCGGGTCAAGATCCTTCTTCAGGATCGATTAGGAAAGGGGGAGATGCAACGAGACCTGGGTGTCATGGTACACCAGTCATTAAAAGTAGGCATGCAGGTGCAGCAGGCAGTGAAGAAGGCGAAAGGTATGTTAGCATTCATAGCAAAAGGATTTGAGTATAGGAGCAGGGAGGTTCTACTGCAGTTGTACAGGGACTTGGTGAGACCACACCTGGAGTATTGCGTGCAGTTTTGGTCTCCTAATCTGAGGAAAGACATTCTTGCCATAGAGGGAGTACAGAGAAGGTTCACCAGGCTGATTCCTGGGATGTCAGGACTTTCATATGAAGAAAGACTGGATAGACTCGGTTTGTACTCGCTAGAATTCAGAAGATTGAGGGGGGATCTTATAGAAACGTCCAAAATTCTTAAGGGGTTGGACCGGCTAGATGCAGGAAGATTGTTCCTGATGTTGGGGAAGTCCAGAACAAGGGGTCACAGTTTAAGGATAAGGGGGAAATCCTTTAGGACTGAGATGAGGAAAACATATTTCACACACAGAGTGGTGAATCTCTGGAATTCTCTGCCTCGGAAGGTAGTTGAGGCCACAGTTCATTGGCTATATTTAAGAGGGAGTTAGATGTGGCCCTTGTGGCTAAAGGGATCAGGGGGTATGGAGAGAAGGCAGGGATGGGATACTGAGTTGGATGATCAGCCATGATCATATTGAATGACGGTGCAGGCTCGAAGGGCCGAATGGCCTCTACTCCTGCACCTATTTTCTATGTTTCTATGTTTCAGACTGGGTCAGAGTCTGAAGAAGAGTCTCGACCCGAAGCGTCCCCCATTCCTTCTCTCCAGAGATGCCGCCTGTCCCGCTGAGTTACTCCGCCGTTTTGTGTCTATCTTCGATCTCTTGCCTGAATGCAAGGCCCGTGGGAACGTTACCGAGGGGTAAATGATACTGCAGGAAACCAACTGGATTGTCGGAACTTGTCCCCGTGACCCAAACCCCGAGGGACGTGCATTAGGGGGACATGCCCATTCATCACCGGCAGACAGAACTGGGTGGCTGGAAACAAATACTTACGACTCCGTCACCTCCGCCCGCTCCTCGGTCCGCTCAAGGTCACCCTCAATGATCACCAGCTTGCGGGCCACCTGTAAGAGAGGACGGCTGACAAGTCAAGGCCAACTCGCTGCCATCTTGTCCTTGGGATGGCAGGACTTTCATATGAAGAAAGACTGGATAGACTCAGCTTGTACTCGCTAGAATTCAGAAGATTGAGGGGGGGGATCTTATAGAAACTTACAAAATTCTTAAGGGGTTGGACAGGCCAGATGCAGGAAGATTGTTCCCGATGTTGGGGAAGTCCAGAACAAGGGGTCACAGTTTAAGGATAAGGGGGAAGTCTTTTAGGACCGAGATGAGAATTTTTATTTTCACACAGAGTGTGGTGAATCTATGGAATTCTCTGCCACAGAAGGTAGTTGAGGCCACAGTTCATTGACTATATTTAAGAGGGAGTTAGATGTGGCCCTTGTGGCTAAAGGGATCAGGGGGTATGGAGAGAAGGCAGGTACGGGATACTGAGTTGGATGATCAGCCATGATCATATTGAATGGCGGTGCAGGCTCGAAGGGCCGAATGGCCTCTACTCCTGCACCTATTTTCCATTCTGCCATCTGGGAAGAGGTACAGGAACATCAGCTGCAAAACCAGCGGGATGCTTTGTAACTTGGTCAGCGCCGTAGGCGGCTGCTATTTGTATACATTGTGTATGCAAGCAAAGAATCTCACAGGTGACAATAAAGTATTCCTATCCTACTTTGCACGGACGTTGGGATAAAAAGAACAGGAGCTTTTCCCCTAAACTGCAGGGAAGCTAGATGCAGGAAAAATGTTCCCAATGTTGGGCGAGTCCAGAACCAGGGGCTACATAAAGGGGAAGGTACACAAAATTGCTGGGGAAACTCAGCGGGTGCAGCAGCATCTATGGAGCGAAGGAAATAGGCGACGTTTCGGCCCGAAACGTCGCCTATTTCCTTCGCTCCATAGATGCTGCTGCACCCGCTGAGTTTCCCCAGCAATTTTGTGTACCTTCGATATTCCAGCATCTGCAGTTCCCTTTTGAACGCTACATAAAGGGGAGGCCATTTTAGGTGAGAAAAAAACCTTTTTCACCCAGAGAGTTGTGAATTTGTGGAATTCCCTGCCTCAGAGGGCAGTGGAGGCCAAGTCACTGGATGGATTTAAGAGAGAGTTAGATAGAGCTAGTGGAGTCAAGGGATATGGGGAGAAGGCAGGCATGGGTTATTGATTGGGGACGATCAGCCATGATCACAATGAATGGCGGTGCTGGCTAGAAGGGCCGAATGGCCTCCTCCTGCACCTATTTTGTAGTCTGGATAAAGCATTTTCTAAACGAGACAACCCCCTTGCCAATCCACTGCTCTTTCTGACCCCAAAATGGCTGTCCAGAAGGCGGCCATTTTAGCTCAACAGCAAGGCAGTGCCAAGGTGGTACCCCAACCTGCATGACCCTCTCACCACCCTGTGTCGCACTCACCTCCTCATACTTGCGATCTGCCTCCTCTGCGATGTGTTTGGCTTCTTTGAGTTGGATCTCTTGCAGCTCCATCTTCTCCTCATCCTTCAGGGCCCGGTTCTCAATCACCTTCATCCCCCTGGGAAGACAAGCACAACACTCCCCAGTCAGCTGCAGGCGGTTCCTCCGGCTTTAGCTGCCGGAACACATGCGCGTTCGATCCAATTTGAGGAAGGACATTCTTTGCTATTGAGGGAATACAGGGTAGGCTTATTCCCGGGATGGCAGGACTGTCATATGCTGAGAGAATGGAGCGGCTGGGCTTGTACACTCTGGAGTTTAGAAGGATGAGAGGATATCTCATTGAAACATATGATTGTTAAGGGTTTGGACACGCTAGAGGCAGGAAACATGTTCCCGATGTTGGGGGAGTCCAGAGCCAGGGGCCACACACAGTTTAAGAATAAAGGGCAAGCCATTTAGAACGGAGACGAGGAAACACTTTTCCACACAGAGAGTTGTGAGTCTGTGGAATTCTCTGCCTCAGAGGGCGGTGGAGGCCGGTTCTCTGGATACTTTCAAGAGAGAGCTAGATAGGGCTCTTAAAGATAGCGGAGTCAGGGGATATGGGGAGAAGGCAGGAACGGGGCAATGATTGGGGATGATCAGCCATGATCACATTGAATGGCGGTGCTGGCTCGAAGGGCCTACTCCTGCACCTATTGTCTATTGAAACTTGTCCCATTCACAGTATAACGGTCATTAAAGTTTAGAAAGTGATTTACTTTTTAAAATATAACGAAACTCGATACTGCGCACCGCAGGCGAATGGTGAGTAATGCCCCTGTCCCACTTAGGAAACCTGAACGGAAACCTCTGGAGACTTTGCGCCCCACCCAAGTTTTCCTTGCGGTTCCTGGAGGTTGCAGGTGGTTGCCGGAGGTTGCAGGTAGTGGAAGCAGGTAGGGAGACTGACAAAAACCTCCGGGAACCGCACGGAAACCTTGGGTGGGGAACAAAGTCTCCAGAGGTCTCCGTTCAGGTTTCCTAAGTGGGACAGGGGCATAAGGCGCCCCTAAAATTGTGGCGCTATCGTGTACCGTTTTGGCTGTATTTCGGGAACATACATAAATACATTCAAGATGAGACTTTTAGTAATATAGAGATTATTTGGCACCTAGGACTAGAATTTAAAAAGCAGTGCATCTACAGATGAGTCAAGGGGGTTGGTGCATTGGCCTCATTGTGTGTGTGTGTGATCTCTCTTCTGGTAGGGTGTCAACATGAGGAAAGACAATGCTGCTTCTGTTCACTCCTCGCTACGAGTGGTACGGACTGAGAACAATCGACTGTAGATGGCTTTAGCCCAAAAGGGCGCAAGAGAACGTGAAACAGTCTGCAGAAAACATTTTAACAAAGCGAGAACAATCGTGGAACAGCACAGCACGGGATCAGGCCCTTCAGCCCACAATGTCTTTTGCTCAACCATACTAGCCACCCCATAGAAATAAAAGAACTGCAGATGCCGGTTAACACGCACAAAAGGACGCAAGACGACTGGAGTCTGAAGAAGAGCCTCGACCCAAAACGTCTACTATGACCATACTGAAGAAGGGAGACTGCGCAAGTGTCTGCAACAATAAACAACACTTCAAAGGGAGATTCTGTGAATAAGGCGTATGAAGGAACTGGTTTAAAACATAATAGAGGCAGGAAACATGTTCCCGATGTTGGGGGGGGGTCCAGAACCAGGGGCCACACACACAGTTTAAGAATAAGGCGTAAGCTATTTAGAATGGAGACGAGGAAACACTTTTTCTCACAGAGAGTTGTGAGTCTGTGGAATTCTCTGCCTCAGAGGGCGGTGGAGGCCGGTTCTCTGGAGAGAATTCTTTCAAGAGAGAGCTAGATAGGGCTCTTAAAGATAGCGAGAGAGAGTCAGGGGATATGGGGAGAAGGCAGGAGCGGGGTACTGATTGGGGATGATCAGCCATGATCACAGTGAATGTATCGAAGGACTGAATGCCCTCCTCCTGCACCTATTGTTTATTGTCCCTGGTGCTTGGGATAAAACCAGTGCACGGGGTAGTCATTGGTCAACATTGACTCCTGCACCTACTGTCTATGGTCTTATAATAAAGTTTTCTCCGATGGAATCCTCCGTCAGCCTCACCTCTCGCTTTCGTCCGCTGCCTTCTCAGCCTCCTCCAGTTTCTGCAGGGCCGTGGCCAGACGCTCCTGGGCCCGGTCCAACTCCTCTTCAACGAGCTGGATGCGGCGATTCAAAGAGGCCACCTCCGCCTCAGCCTGGGCAAAGTGGAAAAGAAAAGGACAACATCCCGGTGAGCAACAGGACCAAGCGCAGGCTTGGCGATCGCTTCGCCCAACAATTAAGTTCGCAATTTAAAAAAAAAAATTTTAACATTTCATTTGACTTTTATTTTACAGAGCAAGTTGTGCACATTTACTGAGGTTGTCCACGACCATGGCCAAATCCACCTCTAAACTGGAATTCTGTGGCTGCGCCTGCACCAGCTTCAGCCTTCTTGGCTGATCCAAGTGGAGTTGCCCGCCTATAATTGTCTCTGTCAGATTCACGGAGGCGAGGACGATCCTCCAGTGGACCTTTAGGCCTTGGCCTTGCAGTCTCACAGCGTGTTTGGCGACGCAGAGTAGCAGGAACGATCTCTGGAGGAAGGTGGAGATAGTCACGCATGTACTGGATGCCCTCATTAGTCATGTACCAGTAAACGTATCGCCACGCAAATTGCTCCTTTACATATCCACGAGATTTCAAAGACTGCATGGCCTTCATTACATGTAGGTTAGGGACCTTTTTGTCTGCCAACTCAGGATGTTTTGCCACCATCTGCCCCCCCCCCCCCCCCCCATATCTCACTGACCTCCTCTCCCCCTACAAACCCTCACGGTCCCTCAGATCCACATCAGCCGGTCTCCTCTCCATCCACAAGTCCAACCTCCGCAGTTTTGGGGACAGAGCCTTCTCCAGGGCAGCTCCCAGGCTCTGGAACTCCCTCCCCCAACTGATCCGCAATTCCGTGTCCCTCACCATCTTCCAGTCCCGCCTCAAGACCCATCTCTTCACCTCTGCCTATCCTTAGCCCCACGTCCCCCTCCATTTTCATCTGTGCTTGAATTGCCTCATATTGTGTTTTGAATTGAATTCTGTCTTTAATTTGTGTACTAGTCATGTCTCTACTATTTATTTCATTCCGCTTACATGTTTTTCCTCTACTTGCTAAATTTTTGTAAGGTGTCCTTGAGACTCTTGAAAGGCACCCATAAATAAAATTTATTATTATTATTATTATTATTATTATATGCACATCTTTTTTGGCTACCATTACACCCTCCTTGAAGAGGAGCTCATAGATAGTGATACCGCTCAGTTCGCAATAACCAACCTGATCTCCTGGTGGCTCAGCACTTCAACTCCCCCTCCCATTCCCAATCCGACCTTTCTGTCCTGGGCCTCCTCCATGGCCAGAGTGAGTCCCACCATAAATTGGAGGAGCAGCACCTCATATTTCGCTTGGGTAGTTTATACCCCGAGCAGTATGAACATTGACTCCTCCAATTTCAGATAGTCCCTGCTTTCACCCTCCTTCCCAGCTCCCCCACAGCCCACTGTCTCTGCCTCATCCTTTCTTCTTCCCGCCCCCCCCACCCCCCCCCCACACCACGAAGAAGGGTCTCGACCCGAAACGTCACCCATTCCTTTGCTAGAGGAACCAATTTACAGAGGGCCAATTAACCTACAAACTCACACGCATTTGGAATGCGGGAGGAGATAAATGGCTTTCTCCTTAAGAATAAGGAGTAAGCCATTTAGAACGGAGACGAGGAAACACTTTCTCTCACAGAGAGTGAGAGGAAGTCGGGTAAGTCGGGACGTTTTTCCAGCCTGATAAAAAATGTTCACGAGTAAAAGAAATAGTCGGGATGAAGCCCCGAGTACCTACAGCTGGCATAACGAGCCGCTACAATATATCTATGGACTCCTACGGACCCGTTACGAACATTCTGCGAGTTTGAATCAAGGGGAAAACTCGGGAGCATTCGGGAAAATTTGTGAATAACTCGGGAAAGCGGGACAGACCCTTTACTCCTGCATTTTTGTCAACCTTAAATGTATCTATCCATTAAATCAGACACTGAAGAAGTCTGAAGAAGGGTCTCGTCCCGAAACGTCACCCATTCCTTCTCTCCAGAGATGCTGCCTCACCTGCTGAGTTACTCCGGCATTTTGTGTCTATCTAAGATTTTACCGGCATCTGCAGTTCTTTCTTACACGTGTGAAAATACAAGTCCCCTTGCCCTCTACCGCAATCTAACAAGCACACATGGGTGATACTGGCCACACCCTGCCACTGAAGTCACCAAGTTTACATCGCAACGTATCACTCCACCACTGGGTGGGGGGAGGGGGAAAGAAGTGCTGCTACTTTCAAACTTACTGTTGCTTCTAACCTCTGTTTCCTCATTCCGCGGCAGTGCAAGTCTCACTTCCTCCCTGCCTCTTCCCCTCTTGAACAACCAGGCACGGAAATTGCTATCAAAACTCAGGGGCGGGGGGGGGGGGACGGACGGGACACAATTTCTTGGTGGCCACGCACACATGTGAGGCTTCGGCCGAGGGCCCTGTGGACGGTAACATCGGGACCTGGCCTGGTTGGTGACCGACTGCGAACTCCAGCAACAGCAGCTTAGAAACATAGAAAATAGGTGCAGGAGTAGGCCGTTCGGCCCTTCGAGCCTGCACCGACCGCCATTCGATATGATCATGGCTGATCATCCAACTCAGTATCCCATCCCTGCCTTCTCTCCATACCCCCTGATCCCTTTAGCCACAAGGGCCACATCTAACTCCCTCTTAAATATAGCCAATGAACTGTGGCCTCAACTACCTTCTGTGGCAGAGAATTCCACAGATTCACCACTCTCTGTGTAAAAAATGATTTTCTCACCTCGCTTCATCTGCCCTGAATCGTGGGGCTTGAATCGACCCGTTCGCGGGACCTTTCATCGCCCAACATCGATCGCCTCGATGCAGCAGTTTGATTTTAAGCCGCGCCAGGCGCTGAAAGGCCTCGCGAACGGGCCGATTCAGCCCTTAGAAAGCGTCTGATAGAGTCCGGATTACAAAACATGGGGGGGGGGGGGGGGGGAATTGTTCCCCACCTCTCAAAGCATGGGAGGGGGGGGGTGTGTGTCCCCTGTTCCTCCAGGATTTCCGCCCTGTACAATGGGCACTGTTCTCATTCCAAGTACCAATGGCCTGTTTGGACACATGCTGAACTGTGTCTTTCTTTTGCTGTGAAGACACAAAATGTGCTGGAGTAACTCACAGCGGGTCAAGCAGCACTTCTGGAGAACGTGGATAGGTCTTTTGGTTCAGAGCCCTTCTTCAGACCTTTTTTTTTGGTTCGTTCTGAATGAAGAAGGGTCCCGACACGATACGTCACCTATCCGTGATCTCCAGTGATGCTGCTCGCCACTCTGAGTTACTCCAGCGCTGTGTCTTTCCTGGGTAAACCAGCATCTACTGTTCTTTTTTTGGTTGTTGTTCCGCTTAGAGACACAGCGCGAAAACAGGCCCTTCAGCCCACCGGGTCCGCACCGACCAGCGATCACCCCGCACACTAACACTATCCTACACACACTATCCGCACATTAACAGTACCCTACACACACACACACCGGGGATAGAAACATAGAAAATAGGTGCAGGAGTAGAGGCCATTCGGCCCTTCGAGCCTGCACCGCCATTCAATATGATCATGGCTGATCATCCAACTCAGTATCCCATCCCTGCCTTCTCTCCATACCCCGATCCCTTTAGCCACAAGGGCCACATCTAACTCCCTCTTAAATATAGCCAATGAACTGTGGCCTCAACTACCTTCTGTGGCAGAGAATTCCACAGATTCACCACTCTCTCTGTGTGAAAAATGTTTTTCTCATCTCGGTCCTAAAGGATTTCCCCCTTATCCTTAAAATGACCTGATTGCCCGAAAATACAGTGGCTAGTGGAATCAAGGGATATGGGGAGAAGGCAGGCACGGGTTATTGATTGGGGACGATCAGCCATGATCACAATGAATGTGTGAATTTTTTTTTTTAACAATCTCGGTCCTATAAGATTTCCCCCTTATCCTTAACATTTACATTTACATTACATTACATTTATACCAAGCCAAATAACCTACAGGCCCGTACGTCTTTAGAGTGTGGGAGGACGTCGAAGATCTTGGAGAAAAACCACGCAGGTTTTTTCTCACAGTGTTGATCGAGGAGGAAAAGCTGGCCGAGAGAACAGTAAATTATCCTTCAAATAGGGCGATACAATAGACAATAGGTGCAGGAGTAGGCCATTCGGCCCTTCCAGCCAGCACCGCCACTCAATGTGATCATGGCTGATCATCCCCAATCAGTACCCCGTTCCTGCCTTCTCCCCATATCCCCTGACTCCGCTATCTTTAAGAGCGTTTAGTGCACGTTAAAGCCAGTGCAGTCCGATCGAAGATAGTCTGAGGGTCTCCAATGAGGTAGATAGCAGTTCAGGACTGTTCCCTAGTTGTTGGCAGGGGATGGTTCAGCTGGGAAGAAACTGGCCGTGAATCTGGAGGTGTGGGTTTTCACACTCCTGTACCTTTTACCCGATGGGAGAAGGGAGAAGAGAGAGTGGCCTTTTGAGTTGCAACTGATATCCAGGAAGATGGAGAATATTCAATCACACTCCTAGCCTGCAGCAACTAGATGGTGGAAGGGCCTTGGGGTGTCAAGTAATGAGTTAAGGGGCTGTCCCACTATGGCGACCTTATTGGCAAGTTTAGGAGGCTGTCATGGTCTTGTTGAATCGCCGAAAAGTTGGCATTCTTCGACCTCCTTTGACTATGTAGAAGACTGGCTTCGACAATCAACGAGCCATTGAAACGAGCAAAGGCGAATATACTAAGACTCTCTACGACTATCTCGACTACCTTCGATAACCTACGATAACATGCCGACCTACTACGACTAAACCTACGACTACAAATGTATCGATTTTCTCCATGCCGACCAGTTTTTGGTCGCAGAACATTTTTCAACACCAGGATCTGGTGAGGGGTGTGTAAAGATACGAAGTAGGTATATCCCTTTTATCTTATTTTACTTTCTTATATCTTCTGTTCTCTATTTTTCTCTTGCTTTTTCTTTGGTTTTCTTTTTATCTCTTTTTCGTGTTTTACGTTTCTACGGGTCTCTCTTGATCAACCTTTCACGCACTTACTATCCTATCTAACTCTCTCTACTTTCCTTCTTTTTAAAGTTTAAAACAAGAGGTGGTACAGGAAATGTATTATGTTATTTTTGGCTTATATCACTGCAATGCACATTACCTCTAATAAACAAAATATTAAAAAAGAAAAAGAAAAAAAAGAAAAAAAATTTCAACATGCTGAAACATTTTCTGCGACCAAACTGAGGCCGCGGGAAGTAACCACTGTGCGGGAACTCCTCTCGACCATGAAGGAGGCTCACCAGAGACCACCTACGACCATGTTGCGAACTTGTGGCGAGCGCAGGGTCTCCTAAACTCGCCGATAAGGTCACCGCAGTGGGACAGCCCCTTTACATGATGTGCAACATCCAACTCTAATTTTGTGTCTACCTTCGATTTAAATCAGCATCTGCAGTTCTTTCCTACACAACCCCTGCCTCAACCCGTGTAGAACTGTAGAACTATGCAACGAGACCTGGGTGTCATGGTACACCAGTCATTGAAAGTAGGAATGCAGGTGCAGCAGGCAGTGAAGAAAGCAAATGGTATGTTAGCATTCATAGCAAAATGATTTGAGTATAAGAACAGGGAGGTTCTACTGCAGTCGTACAGGGTCTTGGTGAGACCACACCTGGAGTATTGCGTACAGTTTTGGTCTCCTAATCTGAGGAAAGACATTCTTGCCATAGAGGGAGTACAGAGAAGGTTCACCAGACTGATTCCTGGGATGACAGGACTTTCATATGAAGAAAGACTGGATAGACTCGGCTTGTACTTGCTAGAATTTAGAAGATTGAGGGGGGATCTTATAGAAACGTACAACATTCTTAAGTGGTTGGACAGGCTAGATGCAGGAAGATTGTTCCCAATGTTGGGGAAGTCCAGAACAAGGGGTCACAGTTTAAGGAAAAGGGGGAAATCTTTTAGGACCGAGATGAGGAAAACATTTTTCACACAGAGAGTGGTGAATCTCTGGAATTCTCTGCCACAGAAGGTAGTTGAGGCCAGTTCATTGGCTATATTTAAGAGGGAGTTGGATGTGGCCCTTGTGGCTTAAGGGATCAGGGGGTATGGAGAGAAGGCAGGGATGGGATACTGAGTTGGATGATCAGCCATGATCACATCGAATGGCGGTGCAGGCTCGAAGGACCAAATGGCCTACTCCTGCACCTATTTTCTATGTTTCTATGTTTCTAAGAGTAATGTGAGGAAACACTTTTTCACCCAGAGAGTTGTGAAATTGTGGAATTCCCTGCCACAGAGGACAGTGGAGGCCAAATCACTGGATGGATTTAAGAGAGAGTTAGATAGAGCTCTAGGGGCTGGTGGAATCAAGGGGATATGGGGAGAAGGCAGGCACGGGTTATTGATTGGGGACGATCAGCCATGATCACGATGAATGGCGGTGCTGGCTCGAAGGGCCGACTGGCCTTATCCTGCATCTATTTTCTATGTTTCTATGATACGTCACCCCCATCTATTTTCTCTGGAGATGCTGCCTGAGCCGCTGAGATACTCTGGCACTTTGCGTCTATCTCTGATTTAGGTTTGCAGCTATTTATACTGCAGGCCAAGTTGTGCTTTTGTTCAACATAGAAAATGCTGCTTCCCACAAAACCGAGACATACATCCTACAACTGATGTCACACAAAAGCAGAATGGATTTTGTAAGTGTTCCTCCCGTCGGCTGTAGGTACATTTACTACCACAATCTTTAAGAGATTGTTAGATAGAGCTCTGGGGGGGGGAGATTGCAACCTTCACGTGGTCCACCCTGTTTCAACGAATGCAATCAACCTGGCGTGCACAAACAGAAGATCAAACGGAACAAGTTGTCTTACAACTTTAGGCTGTGCGCGCCATACGCAAGAAGCAGCAGCTCCAGAGGCTAGTGGAGTCAGGGGATATGGGGAGAAGGCAGGCACGGGTTATTGATTGGGGACGATCATACATGATCACAATGAATGGCGGTGCTGGCTCGAAGGACCGAATGGCCTCCTCCTGCACCTATTTTCTATGTTTTCCAGCACAACAGACTGTAACGTGCTTCAGAAAATCCCGTGTGCGATAGACGTCGTGTGCAGGAAAAGAATAGTGGGCCAAATCAGCCTGAAGGTAGACAAATTTGCTGGAGAAACTCAGCGGGTGCAGCAGCATCTATGGAGCAAAGGAAAGAGGCAACGTTTCGTCCCGAAACGTTGCCTCTTCCCTTCGCTCCATAGATGCTGCAGCACCCGCTGAGTTTCTCTAGCAATTTTGTCTACCTTCGATTCTCCAGCATCTGCAGTTCCTTCTTGAACACAAATCTGTCTGAAGCAGGGTCCCAACCTAAAAGGCCACCTGTCGAGATGCTGCACCCACTGAGTTACTCCGGCACTTTGTGTCTTTTTTTGAATATTGGGCCAGACATTGCCAGCGTCAACGTGAAAACCCAGTTCCCATCTTTTGTTTTTCGTGCACTATTACCTCAACCCACTCCACCCTTGAAACTAAATGTACAAACAAGGAACTACGGAGGCCAGTTTTCAATAACAGACAAAATGTACTTGTGTAACTCCTGTATCTGTACACTGTGGACAGCTTGATTGTAATCACGGACAGTCTTTTCACTGAATTGATAACACGCAACAAAAAAGTGTTTCACTGTTTCTTGGTACACGTGGCAAGACCTGAACTAAAACAAACTCAGCGGGTCAGGCAGCACCTCTGGAGAACATGGATAGGCGATGTTTCCGATCTTTGGACTGAACAATGATAACCAAACATCTGTAGCCTCCTTTTGCTCTGGTATTTTATTTAATTCACATGTTTAATCAATAATGTGTTATTATTAATGTTTAATGTGTTATGTGTCCTTCGCTTTCAAGAGAGAGCTAGATAGGGCTCTTAAAAATAGCGGAGTCAGGGGATATGGGGAGAAGGCAGGAACGGGGTACTGATTGGGGATGATCAGCCATGATCACATGTGCTGGCTCGAAGGGCCTACTCCTGCACCTATTGTCTATTCCTAACTGTCACTGTTGTGTTGTCACTTGCGGGCGGAGCACCAAGGCAAATTCCTTGTATGTGAATACTGGGCCAATAAACGTATTCATTCATTCATTCATTCATTCATTCATTCATTCAGACAAGGGTCCCAACTCAAAAGTCTCAGTCTGAAGAAGGGTCCCGTGTTCTGGACTTCCCCAACATCGGGAACAATCTTCCTGCATCTAGCCTGTCCAACCCCTTAAGAAATTTGTAAGTTTCTATAAGATCCCCCCTCAATCTTCTAAATACTGAGGGGGGATAACTAAATACTGCTCAATCACAAATTTGATGTCCTTCCTCAAACTAGGAGACCAAAACTGCACACAATACTCCAGATGTGGTCTTACCAGAGCCCTATACAACTGCAGAAGAGGCCCTAGACAAGTGTATGATTGTGAGTCTGCTTGGACACTATCAAACTGCCAAGAGGCAGCCGGATTGGTGCTTCTTTCAGCAAGTCCTTCTGCAGCTACTGCCACTTTTACCACTTCCTCTTCACACTAAACACGTTTGCTCTTGCACATCCTCTATTGAGGAACCACAAAATGAAGTCACCGAACCTTACAGATATTCGCACTCGCACAAAATGGCTCCTTCTCTCTCACATGCGCCTGCCTGTGTCTCCTTCTTTGCATAAAGATTACAGAAATATTTATTTTTGCACATTGAAAAGAGGAAGGAAATGCTCTATTAAAAGAAAGCCTCTCCCAGAAAGTAAATCAACTTAAAGTTCAACCTAAATCGTCCTAATTTTCAACAATCAGTCACATTTTTTTGATCGAAAGATACAGCATGAAACAGACCCTTCGGCCCATCAGGACCATGATGCTCCGCTTTCCTCCCACATCCAAAAAAACGTGCGGGTTTGTAGGTTAATTGGCCCTCTGTAAATTGCCTCGAGTGTGCCGGGAGTGGATGAGAAAGTGGGATAACGTAGAACTGGTGTGAATGGGTGATTGTGTATGAAGGAACTGCAGATGCTGGTTTAAACCAAAGATAGACACAAAATGCTGGAATAACTCAGCGGGGCAGGCAGCATCTCTGGAGAGAAGGGCCCACACACTTCCACATATTCCAATTTAGAGAGTTCAACGTTCATACTGCTGGGTTTGTAAGCTACCCAAGCAAAATGTTGGTGGGGGCGCTGCAAGCTGGCAGCCCTGCCAGCAGCATGTTAGTTTTCTCTACTTTTTAAAAAAAATTTGTGTGTTTTTAATGTCTCTCTGTGTGTCTTGTGTGGGGGGTGGTGTGGGGGGGTAAGGGGGAAACCGCTTTGGTCGCCTCCTCCACGGAGAGGCAACTTTTTCCATGTCGCCTTCCCCCGTAGCATAACATCGAGGATCGGTGCGGCCTTTCCCGGAGACGTGCCGGGGACTTCAGCTGTGGTGGATGTTTGTGTTAAATTTTTATTGTGTTTTTGTGTGTTCTTTTTTCATTGTACCGCTGCTGGCAAATTCATTTCACTTGCACTTTATGTGCAAGTGACGAATAAAACTGATATTGATTGATATTGATAGGTTCTTGATTTGTACGGATGTCAAAGGTTACGAGAAGGAGCAGGAGGATGGGGTTGAGGGGGAAAATATAGATCAGCCATGATCGAATGGCAGCGCAGAAACGATGGGCCAAACTCTGCTCCTTTGTCGAATGATCTTTCCATTGGACAAAAGGGCAACTAAAGGGCCTGTCCCACTATACAAGTTTACCCAAGAGCTCTCCCGGGTTTAAAAGAAAATCAAACTCGTGGTAAGTACCTAGAATGTACGTAGCGGGTACGTCGGAGCTCGGGGCGTCTCTTAGCGGCCTGCAACGCTAACGGCAAGTACTCGGGAAACGCGGTGAGTTTGTGACCTTTTTTCAACAGTGTGACAGAGAGTGTCCACGAGAGCCCCGAGTACCTATTACCGTAATTCTCCGAGTTGGAATCAGGGGAAACTCGGGAGAACTCTTGAATTACCCCGTACAGTGGGACAGGCCCACTAGATCAAGTCTCTAAACTATCGCATCAGGTGTTTAAGAATTACTTTGTCCAAAAAGTGAGGGAATTGTATCCTCAGATCGACAGCTAATACTTTTATTAAGCATGGTGGCGCAGTGGTAGAGTTGCTGCCTCACAGCACCAGAGACCCGGGTTCAATCCTGACAACAAGTGCCTGCCCCTACGGACTTTGTACGTTCTCCCCGTGAGCTGCGTGGGATTTATCGGAGCTCCAGCTTCCTCTCGCACTCCAAAGACAGGCAGGTTTGTAGGTTAATTGGCTTGGTAAAACTGTAAATTGTAAACGCAGCTACATGCCCTCTTCTCCCCACCCCCACAGCTCAGACCATCACACAAACCAACCTCCTTTCCATCGACTCCATCTACACTTCACGCTGCCTCGGCAAGGCCAGCAGCAAAATCAAGGACCAGTCTCACCCCTGGTCACTCCCTCCTCTCCCCTCTCCCATCGGGCAAAAGGTACAGAAGTGTGAGAACGCACACACCTCCAGATTCAGGGACAGTTTCTTCCCGGCTGTTATCAGACAACTGAACCACTTGATCACTAACTAGAGAGCGGTCCTGACCTCTCATTTAACTCATTGGAGACCCTTGGACTATACTTAATCAGACTTTATCTTGCACTAAACGTTATTCCCTTTATCCTGTATCTGTGCACTGTGGCTTGGCTACGGGGGTCAAGATCGTCCCGTCAATGGGGGCTCGAGGCCCACGACCGAGGAAGAACTAAGGGAAAATTTTAAATGGTCAGCTCGACATAGACTACAAGACCTACACCAAACCCAAACCAATTAGGAGCAGACGAAGGCATTCGATCCAATTTGTGATCCCAGCTACAAAGACAGATGTGTACAGCAATTCGTTCTTCCCCCGCACAATTAAAGCATGGAATAATCTTCACCCAACTATAGTTACCCAACCAGATGCAACTAAATTTAAAGTAGCTCTTTCTTCCCAATAACTCTTTCTGGCTTAAGCCCTCCCTTCACCACCTCCAGTTTAAATTCCATTTGGAATATTTTGGAGGACCAAGAAACCATGAACCAAGGAAGGGACTTTATTTCGCCTTCCATTCACAGTGAGGAATGTGGAGGAGTCACTGTGGTGGATGTTCATGTTAAAATGTGTTTTTGAAGTGATCTGTTGCTTTTAATTGTATGACTGACCTGGCCAATGAAATTCCTCGTATGTTGCAAAACATACTTGGCGAATAAAGTGTGATTCTGATTGTCACCATATATTGTCTTCCCATTGACTGGTTAGCACTTGGCAAAAGCTATGCACTGTACCTCGGTACACGTGACCATAAACGACACTAACATGCGGGGATCGCATATACATGGAAGCTTATGTTGTGGTAACGTTCTGTCAAACCTTACGCAAGTCAGATTGTTACATAAATGGGAATCACCATCCCCATCCCCCGCCCACAGTAACTCTCTGAGTATTAATTGTTCTGCAGTTGTACAGAGCCCTAGTGGGACCACACCCGGAGTATTGTGTGCAGGTTTGGTCCCCTAATATGAGGAAGGACATTCTTGCTATTGAGGGAGTGCAGCGTAGGTTTACAAGGTTAATTCCCAGGATGGCGGGACTGTCATATGCTAAGAGAATGGAGCAGCTGGGCTTGTACACTCTGGAGTTTAGAAGGATGGGAGGACATCTCATTGAAACATATAAGATTGTTAAGGGTTTGGACACGCTAGAGGCAGGAAACATGTTCCCGATGTTGGCGGAGTCCAGAACCAGGGGCCACACAGTTTAAGAATAAGGAGTAAGCCATTTAGAACGGAGACGAGGATACACTTTTTCTCTCTACACTCTAGCTCTTATCAAATGTAAACTCGGGTAATGGGTACAGTGTTGTGGAAATTCCAAACTGCCTTGATTGCACAGGGGACTGAGCTCAGAATTGTTTATGCAAGCGCCAGTCGCCTCTTGTGCAAACTGGGGAGTGCCCGTATTTGCGTATCTCAAGAAACGTTCAACTCAATATTGCTCAGATAAAGGGCTTAGGAGTAGAGTCATAGGAATAGAGAAATAGAGCTCGCACTTGGAGCTCAGGGGGATGTGGGGTGATCTTATAGAGGCGTATAAAATCACGAGAGGAACAGATCGGGTAGACGCACAGTCTCAATAGACAATAGATAATAGGCATTAGGTGCAGGAGTAGGCCATTTGGCCCTTCGATCCATTCAATGTGATCATGGCTGATCATCCCCAAACAGTACCCCGTTCCTGCCTACGCCCCATATACCCTGACTCCGCTATTTTTAAGAGCCCCATCTAGCTCTCTCTTGAAAGCATCCAGAGAACCCACCTCCACCGCCCTCTGAGGCAGAGAATTCCACAGACTCACCACTCTCTGTGAGAAAAAGTGTTTCCTCGTCACCGTTCTAAATGGCTTACTCCTTATTCTTAAACTGTGTGTGTGTGGCCCCTGGTTCTGGACTCCCCCAACATCGGGAACATGTTTCCTGCCTCTAGCGTGTCCAAACCCTTAACAATCTCTTGGCCAGAGTAGGGGGGATCAAGAACCAGTGGACATATGGTTAAGATGAAGTTGAATCTGATGGTAACTTTTTCACACAAAGGGTTGCGGGTGGATGTGACGAGCTGCCAGAGGAGGAAGTTGAGGCTTATAGCTCGGTACGCCGATACATGTGACAAAAAAATAAACTTGGCAAGAAAGACTGAGCAGGCTTGATCTCTTTACTCCAGAAAAATGAAGGTTGTGAGGTGGCCTAAATAGGTGTCAAGGAGAATCTATTCCTGCGTGGGACAGTGCATGTTTTTTTACATGTTCAAACCCAACTGCTGCCTCTACGGAGTCTGTCCGTTCCCCCCGTGATTGCGTGGGTTTTCTCCGAGATCTTCGGTTTCCTCCCACACTCCAAAGACGTGCAGGTTTGCAGGTTAATTGGCTTGGTATAAGTGTAAATTGTCCCTAGTGTGTGTAGGATGGCGTTATTGTGCGGGGATCGCTGGTCTGCGCGGACTTGGTGGGCCGAAGGGCCTGTTTCCGCACTGTATATCTCTCTCTAAACTAAACTAAGACCTCAGACTTGCCACGTATGATGCCAGAGAATGGTGCGTGTATTGAAAAAAAAAAAAAAGTCTATATATGGGAAGGAAAGACGAGTAGAACCACAAGCTGTCTTATCACCTCCAGTGAGTTCACCGCCTACCAGCATCAGTACGGGAAGCTTTTAGCTGAAATTGGAGGGGGCAGTGAGGTGGGGTAAGAGGGCGAGAATCCGTGTGGATTCACAAACCCAACAGGTAAACTTTCCTTTCAACCATTTCCTCCTCCCCTTCCTCCAAGCAACCATCCAAGCTTTGGCAGAGAGTAACTAATCATCATCTTTTGAGATAAAAGATATCCCTTTTTAAACTTTCACACCACACCCATGCAACTATTTAAGAACTACTCTCGCGGTTGAGTTTTGGCACCAATTGTCATCATTTTAAAACAAAAATAGACAAGAGTGCAGAGTACAAGGGATTGTCACCCAAGGTGCAAGGTTCTCGCTTGTGTCCTGATCAAATATAATCCTGCGACTACTATTTCTGGGTATACTACACGCTGGGTATTCTTAATTGGATGGGTTTTTACCCGAAATGTTACCCGAAGGGAGGGATTGAGAGAGGGAAGGTGGGACGGAGCGAGGGAAGGGGGGTTGGGTGGAGAGAGAGAAGGGAGGATGGGAGGAGAGAGGGAAGGGGGGGGGGTGGGGAGAGGGAAGGGGGGGGGGGGGGTGGAGAGAGGGAAAGGGGGGGGGTGGAGGAGGGAAGGGGGGGGGTGGAGAGAGGGAAGGGGGGGGGGTGGATGGAGAGAGGGAAGGGGGGGATTGAGAGAGCAAAGGGGGGTATGGAACGAGGGGAGGGGGGGATGAAGGAGACGAGAGGGGGATGGAGAGAAGGAAGGGGGGGATTAAGAGAGGGATGGGGGGGGATTTAGAGGGATGGGGGGTGGACAGAGAGAGGGAAGGGGGGGGACAGAGAGAGGGAAGGGGGGGACAGAGAGAGGGAAGGGGGGGCAGAGAGAGGGAAGGGGGATGGATGGAGAGAGGGATGGGGACAGAGAGAGAGGGATGGGGGTCTGGAGAGAGGGATGGGCGAGTCTGGAGAAGAGAGGGAAGGGGGGAAGGGAGAGAAGGGAAAGGGGGGATGTGGAGAGACAGAAGGGGGGGACTGAGAGCGGGAAGGGGGGATGAATGGAGAGAGAGAGAGAGGGGGGAGGATGAAGAGAAGGAAGGGGGATTGAGAGAGGGATGGGGGGGGAGTGGAGAAGGAAGGGGGATGGAGAGAGAAAGAGGGGAGGATGGAGAGAGTGTAGGGGGGATGGATGGAGAGAAGGAAGGGGGGATTGAGAGAGGGATGAGGGGTGGAGAGTGGGAAGGGGGGGTGGACATAGAAGAAGAGAGGAGGATGGAGAGAGGGAAGGGGGGACAGAGAGTGAGAAGGGGGGGATGAAACGAGAGCGAGGGGGGAGGATAGAGAGAGGGAAGGGGGGGGATGAGAGAGGGAGGGGGGGGTGGACACAGAAAGAGAGAGAGGGGAGGATGGAGAGAAGGAAGGGGGGGTGGAGAGAGGGAAGGGGGGGATTGAGAGAGCAAAGGGGGGTATGGAACGAGGGAAGGGGGGATGAATGGAGAGAGAGGGGAGGATGGAGAGAAGGAAGGGGGGGATTAAGAGAGGGATTGGGGGGATTGAGAGGGATGGGGGTGGACAGAGAGAGGGAAGGGGGGGAATGAGAGAGGGAAGGGGGGGAGAGAGAGGGAAGGGGGGGCAGAGAGAGGGAAGGGGGATGGATGGAGAGAGAGGGATGGGGACAGAGAGAGGGATGGGGGTCTGGAGAGAGGGATGGGGGTCTGGAGAGAGGGAAGGGGGGACGGAGAGAGGGAAGGGGGGATTGAGAGAGCAAAGGGGGGGACTGAGAGTGGGAAGGGGGATGAATGGAGAAAGAGAGAGAGGGGAGGATGGAGAGAAGGAAGGGGGATTGAGAGCGGGATGGGGGGTGGAGAGTGGGAAGGGGGGGTGGACATAGAAAAAGAGAGGAGGATGGAGAGAGGGAAGCGGGGACAGAGAGTGAGAAGGGGGGATGAAACGAGAGCTAGGGGGGAGGATGGAGAGAGGGAAGGGGGGGGGATGAGAGAGGGAGGGGGTGGATGGACACAGAAGGAGAGAGAGGGGAGGATGGAGAGAAGGAAGGGGGGATGAATGGAGAGAAGGAAGGGGGGATTGAGAGAGGGTTGGGGGGATGGAGAGAGGGATGGGGGGATTGAGAGAGGGATGGGGGGGATGGAGAGAGGGGTGGGGGGATTGAGAGAGGGATGGGGTGATTGAGAGAGGGATGGGGGGATGGAGAAGGAAGGGGATGGAGAGAGTGTAGGGGGGATGGGGAGAGTGATGGGGGTATGGAGAGGGAAGGGGGGACGGAGAGAGAGAGAGGAGGGAGGGTGGAGAGAAGGAAGGGGGGGATGGAGAGGAGAGAAGGAATGGAGAGGGGGAAGGAGGAAGGGGAGGATGGAGAGAAGGAAGGGGGGATGAATGGAGAGAAGGAAGGGTGATTGAGAGAGGGATTGAGAGAGGGATGGGGGGATTGAGAGAGGGATGGGGGGATGGAGAGGGAAGGGGGGGATGGAGAGAGAGAGGAGGGAGGATGGAGAGAAGGAATGGGGGGGGATGGAGAGGAGAGAAGGAATGGAGAGGGGGAAGGAGGAAGGAGAGGATGGAGGGTGATAAGATGGGGAGCGCATAACCTTCCTCTCCATCTCAGTGCGACCCAGGCGTGTGTGTGTGTGTGTGGGGGGGGGGGGGGGGGGGGGCTTGCCCCATACGCTGCGACCACTCGGCCCCTCCCTTCCCTTCCAGCCCACCCCCGTCCGTACCTGCTCGCGGGCCTTGCGCTCGGCCGCGCCGACCTTCTGCAGCCGCTCGGCCCGCTCCTCGGCGCTGTCGGCCTGCTGCTGCAGCACCTTGATCTTGCGCTTGACCGCTTCGAGGGACGTGGCGGTGGCGGCGGCCATTTGGGAGGGAGGGAGGGAGAGGGAGGAAGGGAGGGGTGGTGGGGGGTGAAGAGAAGATAGAGAGACGCCTCGGCGGTGGCGGCAGCGGGGAAGGGGGAAGGCAAGTGTGTGTGTGTGTGAGGGGAGGGCGGGACGCCGACGACGACGAAGCCGCCTCCCTCCATCACTCCCCTCTCCGCTTCCGGCCGCCCGCTCCGTATCCAGGAAGTGACGTCCGGGCGGAAAGGAGCGGGAAGAGGCAGCAGCGCGAGGAGGAGGAGGAGGAGGACGGTTGTTGTTGATGTCCGCCATCGTGGGAGGACCACGTACACGTACAACTACTGGTGGGACAATCATCATCATCTCCATCTCCAACTCCTGGTGGAGCAATCATCATCATCTCCACCCCCTAATGGGACGATCATCTCCACCACTATCTCCATCTCCACCCCCTAATGGGACGATCATCTCCGTCACTATCTCCATCTCCACCCCCTAATGGGACGATCATCTCCGTCACTATCTCCATCTCCACCCCCTAATGGGACGATCATCTCCGTCACTATCTCCACCTCCGTCCCCTAATGGGACGATCATCTCCGTCACTATCTCCAACTCCGAGTGCGGCAATCATCATCATCTCCGTCACTATCTCCATCTCCACCCCCTAATGGGACAATCATCTCCGTCACTATCTCCACCTCCGTCCCCTAATGGGACGATCATCTCCGTCACTATCTCCACCTCCGTCCCCTAATGGGACGATCATCTCCGTCACTATCTCCAACTCCGAGTGCTGCAATCATCATCATCTCCGTCACTATCTCCATCTCCACCCCCTAATGGGACAATCATCTCCACCCCCTAATGGGACCATCATCTCCGTCACTATCTCCATCTCCACCCCCTAATGGGACGATCATCTCCGTCACTATCTCCATCCCCGCCCCCCTAATGGGACCATCATCTCCACCCCTATCTCCATCTCCACCCCCTAATGGGACAATCATCTCCATCACTATCTCCATCTCCACCCCCTAATGGGACGATCATCTCCGTCACTATCTCCATCTCCGCCCCCCTAATGGGACGGTCATCTCCATCACTATCTCCATCTCCACCTCCGAGTGCGGCAATCATCATCATCTCCACCCCCTAATGGGACAATCATCTCCACCACTATCTCCATCTCCACCCCCTAATGGGACAATCATCTCCACCACTACCTCCATCTCCACCCCCTAATGGGACAATCATCTCCACCCCTATCTCCATCTCCACCCCCTAATGGGACAATCATCTCCATCACTATCTCCATCTCCACCCCCTAATGGGACAATCATCTCCACCCCTATCTCCATCTCCACCCCCTAATGGGACAATCATCTCCATCACTATCTCTATCTCTGGTGGGGCAACACGCATCTCCATCTCCACTCCTGGTGGGACAATCATCATCTCCATCTCCACTCCTGGTGGGACAATCATCATCTCCATCTCCACTCCGAGTGGGGCAATCAACTCCATCACCATCTCCAATCATCTTCATCTCCACCCCCATCTCCAACTCTATCTCGGCCATCTCCACTCCTGGTGGGGCAACAATCATCTCCATCAGTCTGAAGAAGGGTTCTATTGCCTATTTCCTTCGCTCCATAGATGCTGCTGCACCCGCTGAGTTTCTCCAGCATTTTTTGTGTAACTTCGATTTTCCAGCATCTGCAGTTCCTTCTTGAACATCTCCATCTCCACCTCCTGGTGGGGCAATCATCATCATCTCCATCTCCACCCCTAATGGGAGAATCATCTCCACCACCACCTCCACCTCTTGTGGGACAATCATCTCCATCACCATCTCCAATCACCTCCATCTCCACCTCCTAATGGGACAATCATCTCCATCTCCACCCCCATTTCCAACTCCATCTCGGCCATCTCTATCTCCATCCCTGGTGGGGCCATGTCTTAATCTCCATCCCTAGTTGGACAATCATCCCCATCTCCACTCCTGGTGGGACAATCATCTCCATCTCAAATCATCTCCATCTTACCCTTGGTGGGACAATCATCCCCATCTCTCACCCCTGATGGGACAATCATCCCCATCACCATCTCTAATCATCTCAGACTCCACCCCTAATGGGACAATCATCTCCATTCCTGGTGAGACAATGTCTCCATCTTCATCCCTGGTGGGACAATCATCTCCATCTCCACCTCTGGTGGGACAATCATCACCATCCCTAATGGGACAATCATCTCCATCTCCACTCCTGGTGGGACAATAATCATCTCCATCACCATCTCGAATCATCTCCATCTTACCCCTGGTGGGACAATCATCTCCATTCCTGGTGGGACAATGTCTCCATCTCCATCTTCATCCCTGGTGGGACAATCATCTCCATCTCGAATCATCTCCATCTTACCCCTGGTGGGACAATTACCTCAATCTCCATCTCCATCTTTGGTGGGGCAATCATCTCCATTCCTGGTGGGACAATGTCCCCATCTCCATCCCTGGTGGGACAATAATCATCCCCATCTCCAACTCTACCTCTGGTGGGACAATCATTCCCATCTCTAATCATCTCCATCTCCACCCCTAATGGGACAATCATCTCCATATCCACCTCTGGTGGGACAATCATCTCCATTCCTGGTGGGACAATGTCTCCATCTCCATCTTCATCCCTGGTGGGACAATCATCTCCATCTCGAAACTTCTCCATCTTGCCCCTGGTGGGACAATGATCTCAATCTCCATCTCCGTCCCTGTGGGACAATCATCTCCATCTCCATCTCTAGTGGGACAATCATCATCTCCACCTCTTGTGGGACAATCATCTCCATTCCTGGTGGGACAATGTCTCCATCTCCATCTTCATCCCTGGTGGGACAATCATCTCCACCTCCACCCCTATCTCCAACTCCATCTCCATCCCTGGTGGGACAATAATCATCTCCAACCCCTTCCCTGGTTGGACAATCATCTCCATCTTCACCCCTAATGGGACAATCATCTCCATTCCTGCTGGGACATTGTCTCCATCTCCATCTCTACCTCTGGTGGGACAATCATCTCCTTCTCCACCCCTAGTGGGACAATCATCTCCATATCCACCTCTGGTGGGACAATCATCTCCATCACCATCTCTACCTCTGGTGGGACAATGTCTCCATCTCCACCCCTAATGGGACAATTATCTCCAACTCCACCCCTTGTGGGACAATCATCCTCATCTCCACCTCTGGTGGGACAATCATCTCCATCTTCACCCCTAATGGGACAATTATCTCCATCTCCATCTCGAAGGTAGACAAAAATGCTGGAGAAACTCAGCGGGTGAGGCAGCATCTGGGGATCCGTCTCCACCCCTGGTGGGACAATGTCTCCATCTCCAATCTCCTCGATACTTGGAGAAGTTGTGGGAAATCTTGATTCTTGGAGAATTCATGGGAAATCTCTGAGATTCTCGGAGAATCCGTGGGAGATATTCTGTGATTCTTGAAGAATCTGTGGGAAATCTTGATTTCTTGGACAATCAGTGGAAATTTGAACTGAGATTCTGTGGGGAATCTCAATTGGTGTTGGATCTTCAGCACATATTGACTTGGAAAATCTGTGGAAAATATCAACTTTAGGAATCTGTGGGAAATCTCAATTCTTGGAGAATCTGGGGGAAATCTTGACTTTGGGAATTTGTGATTTGGAGAATCTGGCATTTCTTCTCGATTCTTGGATAACCTCTGGTATATCTAATCGATTCATGAGAATCTATAGCATATCTCTTCAACTCTTGGGAGAACTGGTAGGAAATCTCAATATTTGGTTGGAGAAGCTGAAAATGATCCTTGACTCGAGTTGTGTTCTGAGACAAATCTCATCAACTTTCAAATAATCTGACAAACCTCCTTGGGTGTTGACTGAGCAGAGAGAAATCGCATCCAAGTATTGATCCTTTCTTCAGACAACCTCAGTTTGCGAAAAAAATCTAGGCTTGCTTCATGAAGAGAAATAACCTACTGCGAGAAATCTCGTCAAATTCCAGCAAATTTGAAAATAACAACTCGCCCGAAGAAAAGGAGCTGAGATGAATGTCAGGTGTTGGCCAAATGATTAATTGTTCTGCAAATGTTAGTCAATCTACGACAAATCTCCTTCAAACTAGCGAGAAATCTCCTCAAATGTTGGCAGTTTTGATGAAAAATTCAATTTGAAGAAGGGTCCCAACCCGAAACATCACCTATCCATATTCCCCAGAGACGCTGCCTGGTCCACTAAGTTACTCCAGCATTTTGTGTCCATCTAAAGTAGTGAATGGTTCTGTTTCAGACCAGTTGAAACTGTTGAGTGGCCAGTGCCAGAACTACCTGTTAATAATTATCAGTGATTTGGACTTGTGGGCCTGTCCCACTTAGGCGATTTTTTAGGCAACTACTGGTGTCTACTTTGTCGCCACATGTTGGCCGGGACTAGTGGCGCAAAAAGTCGTAGCGTTCTTTCTGATCGCCGCTAAATTTTGAACATGTTGAAACATTTTTCGCCGACAGTGGGTTTGACTGTCTTGAGCGTGGCTTGACTTCTCCTGACGTAGGTGCTGTCGTAGGTTGTCACCAGGATGACGAAGGTTGTCGCCGGTTGTTCGGCGACCTGCTACGGCTGTGACAGTTGCACAAAAAATCGCCAAGTGGGACAGGCCCATTAGGAGTGCAGGGTATAATTTCAAAATGTCTTAGAACATAAATCTTAGGGGATCGTATAGAACAGGTTGATGGAGTGGTTTGATTAAATAGTTTTCACCGCGTGACAAACATCCTTGAATCATAGAAAAATGATACTTTAATGAACACTGTTTTGGGAATTAATGAAACATGAGTAACTGGCCTCCACATTCCAGAGTTACCTTGTGACTTAATCAAATGCCCGAAACATTTGACAAAAAACGCACTTCAGAAGTGCTTCACTGTTTGTAAAGCGTTTTAGAACACACCGAATAATATTGGCGATATTTAAACACGTATCCTTGTTTGACAGGGTTCTGATTTCACATTTATCAATTAACAAGGCAGTGATTCATAGAGCAAACAGTCAAGCCCAGGAAATATAATCAGTGAGTAAGATAAATAGTTTTTAATCTATTAAGATTGTATTTGCTACACCTGGAGCATAATTCTGTTTGCATATTATGAAAAAAAGATATATGCGTGTGTGTGTGTACATGTATACGGTATATATATAGAGAGATGCTGCCTGTCCCGCTGAGTTACTCCAGCATTTTGTGTCTGTCTTTGGTTTAAACCAGCATCTGCAGTTCCTACCTAACTATTTTTATATAAAACCAGTCTGAAGAAGGGACCCATTCTTTTCTCCAGAGATGCTGCCTGTCCCGCTGAGTTACTCCAGCATTTTGTGTCTGTCTTTGGTTTAAACCAGCATCTGCAGTTCCTTCCGACCTATTTTTATATAAAACCAGTCTGAAAAAGGGTCTCGACCCGAAACGTCGCCCATTCCTTCTCTCCAGAGATGCTGCCTGTCCCGCTGAGTTACTCCAGCATTTTGTGTCTGTCTTACATACCTGTTTATTTCCATTCTTTTTCTCCAGAGAAGCTGTCTGTCCTGTGGAGTTACTCCAGCACTTTGTGTGTGTGTGTGTATGTGTATATATGGTGTGTATGTGTATATATGGTTCTGAAGAATACATTACATACATATATATTGTATGTATATGTGTGTGTATGTATATATACTGTATATATACTGTATGTATATATACTGTAAAGGAGTTGGAGGAATTGAGTGAAATCCAGGTTAGCCGGGAAGTGGTGTTGGGTAAATTAAATGGATTAAAGGCCGATAAATCCCCAGGGCCAGATAGGCTGCATCCCAGAGTACTTAAGGAACTAGCTCCAGAAATAGTTTTTGACAAGGTCCAGAAAGGCTCCAGAAAGGCTTTCGACAAGGTCCCACATAAGAGATTAGTTTACAAACTTAAAGCACACGGCATTGGGGGTTCAGTATTGATGTGGATAGAGAACTGGCTGGCAAACAGGAAGCAAAGAGTAGGAGTAAACGGGTCCTTTTCACAATGGCAGGCAGTGACTAGTGGGGTACCGCAAGGCTCAGTGCTGGGACCCCAGCTATTTACAATATATATTAATGATCTGGATGAGGGAATTGAAGGCAATATCTCCAAGTTTGCGGATGACACTAAGCTGGGGGGCAGTGTTAGCTGTGAGGAGGATGCTAGGAGACTGCAAGGTGACTTGGATAGGCTGGGTGAGTGGGCAAATGTTTGGCAGATGCAGTATAATGTGGATAAATGTGAGGTTATTCATTTTGGTGGCAAAAACTGGAAAGCAGACTATTATCTAAATGGTGGCCGACTAGGAAAAGGGGAGATGCAGCGAGACCTGGGTGTCATGGTACACCAGTCATTGAAAGTGGGCATGCAGGTGCAGCAGGCAGTGAAGAAAGCGAATGGTATGTTAGCTTTCATAGCAAAAGGATTTGAGTATAGGAGCAGGGAGGTTCTACTGCAGTTGTACAGGGTCTTGGTGAGACCACACCTGGAGTATTGCGTACAGTTTTGGTCTCCAAATCTGAGGAAGGACATTATTGCCATAGAGGGAGTGCAGAGAAGGTTCACCAGACTGATTTCTGGGATGTCAGGACTGTCTTATGAAGAAAGACTGGATAGACTTGGTTTATACTCTCTAGAATTTAGGAGATTGAGAGGGGATCTTATAGAAACTTACAAAATTCTTAAGGGGTTGGACAGGCTAGATGCAGGAAGATTGCTCCCGATGTTGGGGAAGTCCAGGACAAGGGGTCACAGCTTAAGGATAAGGGGGAAATCCTTTAAAACCGAGATGAGAAGAACATTTTTCACACAGAGAGTGGTGAATCTCTGGAACTCCCTGCCACAGAGGGTAGTCGAGGCCAGTTCATTGGCTATATTTAAGAGGGAGTTAGATGTGGCCCTTGTGGCTAAGGGGATCAGAGGGTATGGAGAGAAGGCAGGTACGGGATACTGAGTTGGATGATCAGCCATGATCATATTGAATGGCGGTGCAGGCTCGAAGGGCCGAATGGCCTACTCCTGCACCTAATTTCTATGTTTCTATATATATATATATATATATACTGAAGAAGGGTCCCGACCCAAGACATTATCCACCCTTTTTCTCCTAAGATGCTGCTTGACCCGCTGAGTTACTCCAGCACTTTGTGTCTATCTTTAGCATAAACCAGCATGTGTCGTTCTTTGTTTCTATGTTTATATTGGAACTGGTGTCGATGGGTGGCACAGTGATGTAGCTGGTAGTCCGTCACGGACTGGGTTCAATCCTGGCCTCAGGCGATGTCTGTGCGTGGAGTTTGCACGCTCTCCCAGAGACCGTGTGGATTTCCTCTCCAGTGCTCCAGTTTCCTCCCACATCCCAAAGGCGTGCGGATTTTGTAGGTTAATTGTCCTCAATGTGCGAAGGGATGGATTAAAAAGGTGGGGTAAAATAGAACGAGTGCGAAATTCGTGATAACCATCTTTAACTCCGTGGATTGTCACCTTGTCGTGGTGGAGAAGCTTGTGTGGCCCTGAGATCTTGAGAGCGATGCCGCCTGGAGCTATGCTCCTGGTAGGGCCACCCATGGCGGTAAGGTCGAGGGGGAAGGTCTCTGACAAAGAGCAATCCACCAAGACCTCAACGGTGGAACAGGCGGAGGACGATGGATGACTTTAGTGGAGCGTCACAACGGCTGGGAAGGCGGATGAAGGCTGCAGCAGAAAAGGGTCTCCGGTTGCCACTGGATCCTGACCCAGATCTGTCAAGGACCGTGTGGTGGCTGTCTGTGCACCAGTCTCCCCACGTTAAACAAAGCCACGCACACTCGTCCTCCCAAAAGAGGACAGTCATACTCAATGACAATATCGCCTATTTTAGTGTCATCTTAGTGTCTGGGACTTAACCTTCCTGACTCTCTGTATATTTGATGATGACAATGCGTTTGGAATTCAAGTCATGCAACAGTAATCCCCCTGGCAGCTGGGGAAACATTCTATTGTCCGCGGGGGGGGGGGATTCCAGAACGTCAGGTGCCGGGGGGCTTAAGAAAGACCTCTGTGGAATTGCATTCTTCTATTCCTTGGTCATTATGACACCAGCACTCAGAATAGCAGAACGCTACAATGCAGGGTGTCAACCCTATTTTGAATGCACCAGGAATGAACACTGATGAAAATTGTATATATTTTGGTGGATTCTGTCTCAAATCTCTCCCTCATTCTTTTTATCTCCTCTTTCTTTCTCCCTTCTTTCTATTTCTTTCTTTCTCTCCCTCTTTCCCTCTCCCTCTTTCTCTCTCTCCCTCTTTCCCTCTCCCTCTTTCCCTCTCAATAGATAGACAATAGGTGCAGGAGTAGGCCATTCGGCCCTTCGAGCCAGCACCACCATTCACTGTGGTCGTGGCTGATCATCCACAATCAGTACCCCGTTCCTGCCTTCTCCCCATATCCCCTGACTATCTTTAAGAGCTCTATCTAACTCTCCCGTGAAAGCATCCGGAGAATTGGCCTCCACCGCCTTCTGAGGCAGAGAATTCCACAGTTTCACAACTCTCTGGGTGAAAAAGTTTTTCCTCATCTCCGTTCTAAATGGCCTACCCCTTATTCTGAAACTGCGTGGCCCCTGGTTCTGGACTCCCCCAACATCGGGAACATGTTTCCTGCCTCTAGCTTGTCCAATCCCTTAGTAATCTTAAATGTTTCAATAAGATATCCTCTCATCCTTTTAAACTCCAGTGTATAAAAGCCTCTCTCCCACTCTCTCTCGTCCCCTCTCTCACACACACATGCTTGCACACACTCATGTGATCACCTTATGATCAAGAAGTGAAAGAGTTTTTCAAGCAAAGTGGAATCATCTATTTATTTATTTATCAACTTGCTCCAGTCACCTCAAAGCACTTTACACCCAAGGATGTCCCTCTGAAAGGTAGTCATTATTGTCGTGTAGGAAACACAATGGGCATTTTTAGCACAGTAAATTCCTCCAACCAGCAGTGTGATGATGATCCATTGTGAAGGTAATTAAAGGAAAGGTATCCGCCATGTGGGATGCCACAGAGTACTTCCCCGCTCTTCAAAATAGCCAGAGAAAGCCAGGAGGTGACGTTACTAACAAGAATAGTACATCTCCAATATAACATGAGAGCATCAACTGTGGAAAGAAACTGCAGATGCTGCTTTCAACCCAAGATAGACACAAAAAAGCTGGAGTAACTCAGCGGGACAGGCAGCATCTCTGGGGGGAAGGAATGGGTGACGTTTCGGGTCGAGACCCTTCTTCGGACCCGAAATGCCACCCATTCCTTCTCTCCAGAGACGCCGCCTGTCCCTCCTAGAGCATTGACTGCTACCTTTTCTTCTCAAGTGGTTAGAGTGCGTCTCAAACTCATAACCTTCTGACTTAGAGGCAAGGATGCTACCAACTGATTGTATCTTGTATTGTTGCATAAGATTGCATCTTGTCGGGTCATTCAGTCTATCAATACCAGCAGGTAGACAAAAGTGCTGGAGAAACTCAGCGGGTGCAGCAACATCTATGGAGCGAAGGAAATAGGCAACGTTTCGGGCCGAAACCCTTCTTCAGACTGATGTAGGGTGGGCGGGGGGGGTGGGTGGGAAGAGGAGGAGCCCGAGGGCTGAGGGAGAGCTGAGGAGGTGAGGAGTCGGCAAGAGCTACTGGAAATTGGCGAATTCAATGTTTATGCCGCTAGGGTGCAGACTGCCCAAGCAGAATATGAGGTGCTGTTCCTCCAATTTCCGGTGGTGCTCACTCTGGCCATGGAGGAGGCCCAGGAATATCAATATCAGCAGTAGTTTATCATTAGATCTCTTCTGTTTACCTTGGTAACATATCTCTTGCCTTGCTACAGCGAGTACTCTTTGAACTCCATCCAACAAGTGGAACCATTGGATAAGTAGCATGTAATTAACAATGAGACACAGAAACATAGAAAATATGTTCAAGAAGGAACTGCAGATGCTGGAAAATCGAAGGTACACAAAAATGCTGGAGAAACTCAGCGGGTGCAGCAGCATCTATGGAGCGAAGGAAATAGGCAACGTTTCGGGCCGAAACCCTTCTTCAGACATAGAAAATATGTGCAGGATTAGGCCATTCGGCCCTTTGAGCCAGAAACGCCATTCAATATGATCATGGCTGATCATCCAAAATCAGTACACCGTTCCTGCTTTCTCCCCACATCCCTTGATTCCTTTAGCCCTAAGAACTAAATCTTCTTCTTGCGTATGGCGTGCACAGCCTAACGTCAGACAACTTGTTCTATTTGATCTTATTTGATTGTGCACGCCGGGTTGATTGCATTCGTCGAAACAGGGCGGACCAGGTGAAGGTTGCAATCTCTCACCCCAGAGCTAAATCGAACTCTCTCTTGCAAACATCCAGTGAATTCTCTGCCTTCCGTGGCAGAGAATTCCACAGATTCTGCATCTAGCCTGTCCAATCCTTGAAGAATTTTATATGTTTCTATAAGATATCCTCTCATCCTTCTAAATTCCAGTGACTACAAGCCCAGTCGACCAGGTTCCAGGTTCAAGAACAACTTCCCGTCAACCTAGAGGTCTTTAACATCCCTGCAGAACTCTAGTAATAAGCTTACCTCAGCATCAAACCAAAACTGACTTTGCTCTGCGATAGTTGTTCTACATACTTTGGATTTTGTACTACCATGGTCCAGTTTGGACAATCTCCTTGTGACTGAGTGGGTTTTCTCCGGGTGCTCCGGTTTCCTTCCACACTCCAACGACGAACAGGTCTCTCGGTTAATTGGCTTTGGTTAAATTGCAAAGTGTCCCTAGTCTGTAGGGATACTGGGTGATCGCTGGTCGGCACGCAGCAGAATCGGTGGGCCGAAGGGCCTGTTTCCGTGCAGTATCTTGCAAGGCCAAGGTCCAAATCAAAGAAACAAGATAACAGATAAGGGACAGCAGGGGAGTGGACACCTCCCCATCCACATCGGTGATGCTAAGGTTGAAAGGGTCAACAGCTTCAAGTTCCTCGGTGTGCACATCACTGAGGACCTCTCTTGGACACTGCACACGGACACGATAACTAAGAAAGCCCGCCAGCGCCTCTTTTTCCTGAGAAGACGGAGGAAGTTTGGCCTGAACGCCAGCATACTCACAAACTTCTACAGATGCACCATCGAGACGGGCTGCATCACAGTCTGGTGCGGGAACTGTTCTGCCCACAGCCGCGAATCGCTACAGAGAGTGGTGAAGGCGGCACAGCACATCACTGACAACTGCCTCCCGGCCATTCAGGACATTTACCACAGGCGGTGCCTGCGGAAGGCACACGGCACCACCAAGGGCCACAGCCAAGGACGGAACTCACTATCAAAACATGGAGGGGACGGGGGGGGACACAATTTTTTGGCGGCCGCGCGCGCATGCGCACACTCACACACGCGCGCGCGAGGCTTCGGAGGCTCAATCCAGCGCTAAATGCAGCTCAACTGCCTGTCTCACCGGGTTAACTAACAGCCCTGTCTGGACTGACGGGATACCAGCGCTGCTTCTACACGCTGGCCATATTTCCCGCAAGCCCAGGCAGGTTAACCTGGCGGGGATGTCGCCCACCTCTCAAAACATGGGGGGGGGGGACGTGTCCCCTCTGGCCCCCCCGGGTTTTCTGCCCCTGACCACAGCCACCCAGCACGCAGACTGTTCTTGTTACCGTCAGGCAGACGATACAGGAGCATGCCTGCATGTACCACCAGACTTAAGAACAGTTTTACCATCAGGCCATCAGGCTTCTGAACTCAGAAACACATCATATATGTTGATTCTTTTATTTATTGTCTTTTCCCTACCAATGTCACTTTTATCTTATCTTTTTTTAAATCTTATTTTTATCCTTGTAATATAATTGCTGAGGTGACCCGTGGTTTTCAAACACATTTCATTGTACCGTTGACCCTGTGTTAACCTACTCCCCCCTCCTCTCTCGAACTCTCATCTCGCCTCCCTCCCTCGCACCCTCCCACCGCTCTCTGCCACTCGTCTCCGCCCACCGACTCGCCCACCTCCTCTCTCCCCCCTCCTCTCTCCCCTCTACTCTCTCTACCCACCCTCCTCCCCTCTTTCCCCCTCCTCTCTCTTCCCCTCCTCCCTCTCCCCCTCTCTCTCCCGCCCCTATCCCCTCTCACCCCCATCTCCCCCTCCCTTCCCTCCCCTCTCACCCCCCTGTGTGTGTGGGGGTTGGTTAGTGTGCGTGTGACGCCGCAGGCCCCCGCAACCGCGCGTTGAGGGGATGGGACCCAACGGGTCCTCCTTGGTCTAGTGACAAATAAAACTGAACCTAACAGAGGATAATGGCGTGAGTGCCCCTTCACTTACATCAGCCGCTTTCTTCTCAGCCAGTTCCAGTTTCTCCTGGGCATCTTTCAGGGCCTCTGAATACTTGTCCAGCTCGTCCTCCGTACCCTTGAGTCTCTTCTGCATTGCCGCCAGCTCATCTTCTAACTGTCAGAGAGCGACCAGAAGAAACGAGTAGAGAAGGGGAAGGGAGAAAAAAATAAATCAGCTGATTATTAAGAGGGCAAAGGAAAAAAATATTTTCGTTTTTAAAAGAATTGTGCAGAACTTAAATCATAGTAATTTGGAGTAAATGTGAAGATCAATCAATTTTATTTGTATAGCACATTTAAAAACAACTCACGTTGACCAAAGTGCTGTACATCAGTGCAGGTACTAATGTGATACATACTATGGTACACAGACCGAACAATACATGCATAAACTGTTTACAGCGTCCCCTCAGAGGGCCTCAAAAAACGCTAGGGAGTAGAAATAGGTTTTGAGCCTCGATTTAAAAGGAGTCGATGGAGGGGGCAGTTCTGATGAGGAGAGGGATGCTGTTCCACAGTCTAGGTGCTGCAACCGCAAATGCGGGGTCACCCCTGAGCTTAAACCTAGACTGCAGGATAGTCAGTAGCCCCAAGTCGGCCGACCTGAGGGACCTGGAGGTAGAATGGTGGGTCAGAAGATTTTTTATATAATAATAATAATAATAATAATAATGGATGGGATTTATATAGCGCCTTTCTAATACTCAAGGCGCTTTACATCGCATTATTCATTCACTCCTCAGTCACACTCGGTGGTGGTAAGCTACTTCTGTAGCCACAGCTGCCCTGGGGCAGACTGACGGAAGCGTGGCTGCCAATCTGCGCCTACGGCCCCTCCGACCACCACCAATCACTCACACACATTCACACACAGGCAAAGGTGGGTGAAGTGTCTTGCCCAAGGACACAACGACAGTATGCACTCCAAGCGGGATTCGAACCGGCTACCTTCCGGTTGCCAGCCGAACACTTAGCCCATTGCCCGTTAAGGGCTTTGTATACAAATAAGAGGAGCTTGAAGTTGATTCTGTACCGTACTGGGAGCCAGTGGAGAGAGGCCAAAATCGGGGTGATGTGGTCCCTTTTACGGGTGCCCATCAGAAGTCTCGCTGCGGCGTTTTGAACCAATTGCAGGCGGGACAGGGAAGATTGGCTGATGCCAGTGTATAGGGAGTTGCAGTAGTCAAGGCGGGAGGAGATAAATGCGTGGATGAAAGCTAGAGTAACTCAGCGGGTCAGGGAGCATCTCTGGGGGAAAAGTAATAAGTGACGTTTCGGGTCGAGACCCTTCTTCAGACTGTAGAAGTCAGACACAGAATGATCTGCTGAGTTACCCCAGCTTTTTGTGCCCATCTGTTTAAACCAGTTCAAGTTCAAGTGAGTTTATTGTCATGTGTCCCTGTATAGGACAATGACATTCTTGCTTTGCTTAAGCACACAGAAAATAGTCGGCATTTACTACAAAACAGATCAGTGTGTCCATACACCATGATATAAATATATACACACATGAATAAATAAACTGGTAGTGCAAATAACAGAAAGTGGTTGCTAATAATCAGAGTTTTGTCCGAGCCAGGTTTAATAGCCTGATGGCTGAGGGGAAGTAGCTATTCCTGAACCTGGTTGTTGCAGTCTTCAGGCTCCTGTACCTTCTACCTGAAGGTAGCAGGGAGATGAGTGTGTGGCCAGGATGGTGTGGGTCTTTGATGATACTGCCAGCCTTTTTGAGGCAGCGACTGCGATAAATCCCCACGATGGAAGGAAGGTCAGAGCCGATGATGGACTGGGCAGTGTTTACTACTTTTTGTAATCTTTTCCTCTCCAGGGCGCTCAAGTTGCCGAACCAAGCCATGATGCAACCGGTCAGCATGCTCTCGACTGTGCACCTGTAGAAGTTAGAGAGAGTCTTCCTTGACAATCCGACTCTCCGTAATCTTCTCAGGAAGTAGAGGCGCTGATGAGCTTTTTTGATAATTGCGTTAGTGTTCTCGGACCAGGAAAGATCTTCAGAGATGTGCACGCCCAGGAATTTGAAGTTCTTGACCCTTTCAACCATCGACCCGTTGATATAAATGGGGCTGTGGGTCCCCCTCCTACTCCTTCCAAAGCATTTCCTTCCTACACATGTAGGAAATATGGTTTGGGGCTGCACGGTGGCGCAGCGGTAGAGTTGCTGCCTCACAGCACCAGAGACCTGGGTTCGATCCCGACTACGGGTACTGTCTGTATGGAGTTTGTACGCTCTCCCCATGACCTGCGTGGGTTTTCTCCAGGATCTCCGGTTTCCTCCCACACTCCAAAGACGTAGGTTAATTGGCTAAATTGGCTAATTCTAAATTGTCCCTAGTGTGTGTAGGATAGTGTTAGGGGATTGCTGGTCGGTGCGGACTCAGTGGGCCGAAGGGCCTTTTTCCGGGCTGTATCTCTAAACTAAACTAAACGATATTAGGGAATGATGGAGTTTATAACTTATTGAGAGCCGTAGGCAGTGGCAGCATATAATTTTGATGTGTGTGGGCTATTTAAGTGTAATATAATGAAAGTACATTGTCAAATGTCATGAGTTGTGTAATTATCTGTGAAGAAACTTTGGGACAGTTTCTTCCTAGCTGTTATCAAGCAACAGAACAGCCCATTCATAAGCTAGAATGCGATCCTGGCCTCCCATCTATCTCAATGGAGACCTTTGAACTGTCTTTTATTGAAGGTAGACACAAATAGCCGGAGTCACTCAGCAGGTCAGACAGCATCTCTGGAGAAAAGGAATAGGTGACATTTCAGGTCGAGACCCTTCTTAATGGGAGCAGAGAGGATCATTGGCGTCTTCCTACCCTCGGTACAAGAACTGTTCCAGAGCCGCTGCTCTGAAAAAAGCTCTGAGAATAGCTAAGGACAAACTGCACCCCCTCCACATACACCTGGATCTCCTGCCATCAGGCAAGAGATACCGTAGCATCAAAGCCCGGACTACCAGACTGCTAAACAGCTTCCTGCCACAGGCTGTGAGGCTGCTAAACAGTCACCCCACCTGATTCTGCGGCTCTGCCCTGACATTTTAATAACTCTGGCGCTGGCCACTCAAATCAGCTGCCCTGGACATTTTAATGATCGGTTTTACTGTATTTTAATGTTGCTGTTTTACTGCTTTGAACTATTTACTGTTTCATCAGGGACTGGATTGTTTTTTACTGTTATTATGTGTGACATGTTTTAAGTTTCATGTGCGATGCTCCGGTATTCCCTGGGAAACGTCTTCTCAATTTGCACTGTACAATTGTTGCTTTGCAAGATGACAATAAAGGTTTGATTGATTGATTGATTGATTGTGAATTGATTGATTGTCCCACTTAGGCGATTTTTAAGCGACTGCCGGAGACTGTCATAGTCGGGACGACAGATGGCACAATGGGCTAAGTGTTCGGCTGGCAACCGGAAGGTAGCCGGTTCGAATCCCGCTTGGAGTGCATACTGTCGTTGTGTCCTTGGGCAAGACACTTCACCCACCTTTGCCTGTGTGTGAATGTGTGTGAGTGATTGGTGGTGGTCGGAGGGGCCGTAGGCGCAGATTGGCAGCCACGCTTCCGTCAGTCTGCCCCAGGGCAGCTGTGGCTACAGAAGTAGCTTACCACCACCGAGTGTGACTGAGGAGTGAATGAATAATGCGATGTAAAGCGCCTTGAGTATTAGAAAGGCGCTATAGAAATCCCATCCATTATTATTATTATTATTATAGTCATAGCAGGTCGCCGAAAAGCTGGCAACTAGACTAATGGGCCTGTCTCACTTAGGCAATTCTTTAGGCCACTACCGGCGAATATGACAATGGAATTCACCAAAGTCAGCACCAGCGTCATCTACGACACCCTGGCGACAACCTATGTTAACCTTGTGACAACCTACGACAGCATCTACGTCAAGCTACGCTCATTGGCGTCAAAGCCACGGCCGCCACAAAATTTTCAACACGTTGAAAATCCAGCGGCGACCAGAAAGACGCTACGACTCTTTGGGCGACTGAGGAGACGACTCACGACCGTACAGGCGACACCCCGGCGACCATGTGGCGACAGTCTAGTCGTCTAGATGCGGACTTATCATCGCCCGCCTGGGGCTTGGACATCGGGAGAGAAATGGAGAACAGGGGAGAGAAAAGACTTTGCCTTCCATCACAGTGGGTCCACTGTGATGGATGTTTGTGTGAATTTAATTGTGTGTATGTCTGTAGGACATTGTCTTTGTATGGCTGTGGAAACGAAATTTCGTTTGAGTCTCACTGAGGCTCAAATGACAATAAATTTGTATTGTATAAATTTGTATTGTATTGTCTAAAAAATCGCCTATGTGGGACAGGCCCTTTCGACTGAGAGTCAGGGGAAAGGGGAACGAGAGATATAGACGGTGATGTAGAGAGATGTAGAACAAATGAATAAAAGATAAGCAAAAAAAGTAACGATGATAAAGGGAACAGGCCACTGTTAGCTGTTTAATGTTCTGTATCTAGCAGTAAATGTATCCTTTATCTGTGCGATGTGAACAGCTTAATTGTAACCATGTTTGGTGTTTCTTTGACTGGATAACATGGACAAAAACTTCTCATTATACCTTGGTACTCGTGACGATTATAAACTAAACTATAACGTATCATTTCACAGGGAAGGCGGTGCATATCAAGTGTTGCAAAAGGATGGTGACGTGGATATGAGAATGCAAAGCCAGGTTGTGGACTACATCCAGGAGTTACAGTGAAGCTTTAAAGGCCACAGAATATCACAATAATTTGCGTGAGTTATTACAGTATTATCGTAATGATTGCCTTAAAAAAAAAAACAAGTCAGAGATAAATTAGGTTAATTCCCGGGATGGCGGGACTGATGTATGATGAAAGAATGGCTAGTATTCGCTGGAATTTAGAAGGATCTTGTACAAACATATAAAATTCTTTGAGGATCGGACAGGGTAGATGCAGGAAAAATGTCCCCGATGTTGGGGGCGAGTCCAGAACCAGGGGCCACACACAGTTTAAGAATAAGGGGTAAGCCATTTAGGACTGAGACGAGGAAAAACTTTTTCAGCCAGAGAGTTGTGAATCTAATAATAATAATAATGGATGGGATTTATATAGCGCCTTTCTAATACTCAAGGCGCTTTACATCGCATTATTCATTCACTCCTCAGTCACACTCGGTGGTGGTAAGCTACTTCTGTAGCCACAGCTGCCCTGGGGCAGACTGACGGAAGCGTGGCTGCCAATCTGCGCCTACGGCCCCCTCCGACCACCACCAATCACTCACACACATTCACACACAGGCAAAGGTGGGTGAAGTGTCTTGCCCAAGGACACAACGACAGTATGCACTCCAAGCGGGATTCGAACCGGCTACCTTCCGGTTGCCAGCCGAACACTTAGCCCATTGTGCCATCTGTCGTCCCATCTGGGGAATTCTCTGCCACAGGAGGCAATGGAGGCCAATTCGCTGGATGTGTTCAAGAGAGAGTTAGATTTAGCTCTTAGGGCAAGGGATCTCAATCCTAAATGTCACCTACCAGGGGGTAAATTTGTTGATACTGGATCTATACATATCTTTTCTCATTGATTGACTGTGTTTGGTACTGGTATACCGGTATCTGTTCATCATTAGTCGTTCATAAATAAGTGAAATAACATTGTTACCTGCTATTAAACAGGACAAAATAGGTTGGGAACCCCTGTTTTAGGGCGAAGGGCATCAAGGGATATGGGGGAAAAGCCAGAACGGTGTACTGATTTTGGATGATCAGCCAAGATCATATTGAATCGATATGATTCTGGCTCGAAGGGCCGAATGGCCTACTCCTACACCTATTTTCTATGTTTCTAAAGGGGCTGTCGATGGCAGGACTGTCATGTGCTGAGAGAATGGAGCGGCTGGGCTTGTATACTCTGGAGTTTAGAAGGATGAGAGGGCATCTCATTGAAACATGTAAGATTGTTAAGGGTTTGGACACGCTAGAGGTAGGAAACATGTTCCCGATGTTGGGGGAGTCCAGAATCAGAGGCCACACAGTCTTAGAATAAAGGGGAGGCCATTTAAGACTGAGGTGAGAAAAAACTTTTTCAACCAGAGAGTTGTGAATTTGTGGAATTTCCTGCCACAGAGGGCAGTGGAGGCCAAATCACTGGATGGATTTAAGAGAGAGTTAGATACTCTTGGGGCTAGTGGAATCAAGGGATATGGGGAGAAGGCAGGCACGGGTTATTGATTGGGGACGATCAGCCACGATCACAATGAATGGCGATGCTGGCTCGAAGGGCTGAATGGCCTCCTGCACCTATTTTCTATGTTTCTATGTCACGGTCAGAACGTGCAAACTCTGTACAGACAGCACCCGTGGTCAGGATCGAACCTGGGTCTCCGGCGCTGCAAGCGCTGTAAGGCAGCAACTCTACCGCTGTGCCACCGAGGCTGCCTACTGTTCAACATTCCCACCGTAGAAACAACTTCTCCTTATTTACACATTAATAACTTTGAACTCATCCATCAAAGCTGCCAGTAGCTTCCTTGATTAAAGTAGAAACGTGCCGGATTTTTCTGACCATGTAACCCCAAAAGCCTCTCAACCCTGAAAACACTCTGGTAAATATTTTCTGAACTCTCTCTCAATAGTGTCATGAATGATCCAAAGACCTGGGGGATAAATGCACTGCCATTATGGCAAATATGCCAGAGCATTTGGTATATGGTAGACAAATATGCTGAAGAAACTCAGCGGGTGAGGCAGCATCTATGGAGCGAAGGAAATAGGCAACATTTTGGGTCAAAATCATTCTTCAGACCTTTCAAGAAGGGTTTCGACCTGAAATGTTGCCTATTTCCTTCGCTCCATAGATGCTGCCTCACCCGCTGAGTTTCTCCAGCATTTTTGTCTACCAAGGAACTACAGATGCTGGTTTACACCGAAGAAAGACACAAAAAGCTGGAGTAACTCAGCGAGTCAGTTAGCTTCTCCGGAGAAAAGGTATAGGTGACATCTCGGGTCAAGACCTTTCTTCAGACTTAGAGTAGAGGAAGAGAACTTCCTCTAAGTAGGCATACCTTGAGGAGATTCTGCCTGACCCACTGAGTTATGCCCCTGTCCCACTTAGGAAACCTGAACGGAAACCTCTGGAGACTTTGCGCCCCACCCAAGGTTTCCGTGCGGTTCCCGGAGTTTTTTGTCAGTCTCCCTACCTGCTTCCACTACCTGCAACCTCCGGGAACCGCACGGAAACCTTGGGTGGGGCGCAAAGTCTCCAGAGGTTTCCGTTCAGGTTTCCTAAGTGGGACAGGGGCATTTTGTGTCTATATTCGGTGTAAACCAGCATCCGCAGTTCCTTCCTCCACGTTTTGTCTGCTCCACTGCAAAATCCCCTCAAAGGATTTGATAAACTGTAAATCATGTTCTTCCTTCTTACCTGCTTGCTCCTCTCCTCTGCTGCCTTTTTATCGGCCTCTGCTTGCTCTGCTCTGTCAAGGGCGTTCTCCTTGTCGAGTTTGAGCATCTGCATCTTTTTCTTGATGGCCTCCATCTTGTGGCTTTAGTTCACCTCCTTGCGACAGACGAGAAAGGAGTTATGGGCCGATGCTTCAGGAACTCTGCCCAAGACCACGTTACCGGGGTGGAATGGTTAGGAGAACTGGAGAGTGAAAAGGGCGCCCTGGGACAAAGTGGCCTCTCCGCTCTCTCTCACCCGAGATGATGCCTGCTCTTGTCCTGAAATCCAACCTGAGGAGTATTTTACTGGTTCCCACCCTAGGAGGTGGTCTTGTCCAGATCACCATTGGCTGGCGAATTGCAAAGAGATCACGCAGCCTTCTGTATTTGGGCTTAGAAGACAACTGCTTGCTATTAAAAGAATATACAGCTGCTCTCCTCACTAATGTGTTTTTTTTCTACTCGCCACAGACTAGCCTTTACACAGAGTAAAACAGAAATTACAGTAATTCAGAGAGTCGCCCAGGCCCTTCGGCTCCAACTTGCCCACAACGACCATCATGTCCCATCCATACTAGTCCTACTTGCCTGTGTTTGGCCCATATCCCTCTAAACCTGTCTTATCCGTGGTACCTGTCCAAATGTTTCTTGAATATTGTTATAGTATCCTAATCTGAGGAAAGACATTCTTGCCATAGAGGGAGTACAGAGAAGGTTCACCAGACTGATTCCTGGGATGGCAGGACTTTCATATGAAGAAAGACTGGATAGACTCGGCTTGTACACGCTAAAATTTAGAAGATTGAGGGGGGATCTTATAGAAACTTACAACATTCTTAAGGGGTTGGACAGGCTAGATGCAGGAAGATGATTCCCGATGTTGGGGAAGTCCAGAACTAGGGGTCACAGTTTAAGGATAAGAGGGAAGTCTTTTAGGATCGAGATGAGAAAATCATTTTTTACACAGAGAGTGGTGAATCTGTGGAATTCTCTGCCACAGAAGGTAGTTGAGGCCACAGTTCATTGGCTATATTTAAGAGGGAGTTAGATGTGGCCCTTGTGGCTAAAGGGATCAGGGGGTATGGAGAGAAGGCAGGGATGGGATACTGAGTTGGATGATCAGCCATGATCATATCGAATGGCGGTGCAGGCTCGAAGGGCCGAATGGCCTACTCCTGCATCTATTTTCTATGTTTCTATGTTTCTATAGTATCTGCCTCAACTACTTCCTCCGGCAGCTCGTTCCATACACCCACCTTTGTGTAAAACAGTTAGAATAGAATAGAATGCCTTTTATTGTCATTCAAACAGCTTGGTTTGAACGGAATAGCATTTTCTACAGTCTTAACATGACAAAAAAAAAAACAAGACCCACACTTAACACAATTTACACAAACATCATCCATCACAGTGAATCCCCAACACCTCCTCACTGTGATGGAAGGGAAAGGTCTTATCTCTTCCCTTTGTTACCCCTCAGGTTCCTATTAAACTCCCCCCCCCCTTCTCACCTTAAACTTATGTTATGTCCTCTGGTTCTTGAGTTTCCTACTCTGGGCAAGAGACTCTGTGTGCGTCTACCCGATCTATTCCTCTTCTTCTTCTTTCGTGTGGCATGCACAGCCTAAAGTTGTTGGACAACTTGTTCTATTTGATCTTCCGTTTGTGCACGTCGAGTTGATTGCATTAGTCGAAACAGGGCGGACCACGTGAAGGTTGCAATCTTCCACCCCATCTATTCCTCTCATGATTTTGTACACCTCTATAAGATCACCCCTCGTCCTCTTGTGCTCCAAGGAATAGAGTCCCACCTTGCCCAACCACTCCAGATTCAAGATGAGATATGAATATGTGTATGAACCAAGCAAGACTGGAGATCTCCAATAGTCGTATCTTTATTTCTGGCGGCACGGTGGCGCAGCAGTGGAGTTGCTGCCGCACCGTCCCGGAGACCCAGGTTTGATCCTGACAATGGACGCTGTCTGTGCGGAGTTTGCACGTTCTCCCCGTGGGTTTTTTCCGTGTGCTCCGGTTTCTTCCCACGCTCCAAAGACGTGCGGGCTCGTGGGATAATGGGCTTCGGTAAAATCGTAAATTGTCCCTAGTGTGTGTGTAGGATAGTGCTGGTGTACGGGGTGATCGTTGGTCGGCGCGGACTCGATGGGCCGAAGGGCCTGTTTCCGCGCTGTCTCTCTAAACTAAACCTAAATATTTTGCAACAAATGCCTCCAAAACAAATCTGGTTGCTTAGCCTTTGATAATCTGGAGTATTGTGTGCAGTTTTGGTCCCCTAATTTGAGGAAGGACATTCTTGCTATTGAGGGAGCCCAGCGTAGGTTCACCAGGTTAATTCCCGGGATGGCGGGACTGTCATATGCTGAGAGAATGGAGCGGCTGGGCTTGTACACTCTGGAGTTTAGAAGAATGAGAGGAGATCTTATTGAAACATATAAGATTGTTAAGGGTTTGGACACACTAGAGGCAGGAAACATGTTCCCGAAGTTGGGGGAGTCCAGAACCAGGGGCCACAGTTTAAGAATAAGGGGTAAGCCATTTAGAACGGAGACGAGGAAACACTTTTCACACAGAGAGTTGTGAGTCTGTGGAATTCTCTGCCTCATAGGGCGGTGGAGGCCGGTTCTCTGGATACTTTCAAGAGAGAGCTAGATAGGGCTCTTAAAGATAGCGGAGTCAGGGGATATGGGGAGAAGGCAGGAACGGGGTACTGATTGGGGATGATCACATTGAATGTCGGTGCTGGCTCGAAACGCCGAATGGCCTACTCCTGCACCTATTGTCTATTGTCTATTGTCTATTTTTGAGTTGTATTTCAGTTGAAGTTCCCCCAACATCTGTGGGAAATGCCAGAGCTGGTAGCTGGTAACTCAATCGGATCTGAACTGCCAGGATTATTTTGAACAATGATCTGGCCTTGGCATGTTGCATCTCTATTTCAACTGTCTGCTAGGAGGCTTACCCTGTATTCAGATGGGTCCGTTCCTGTCGGATGACCTCAGCTCCACAGGAATACAGTACCGGGAGGTATTTTAACAACGGCTATCGTGTAACACAGAGGACTAGGTGTAAAATTAAACTGCAGTGATGTCCTCAAGGTTATCGCAAGTCTCTGGAATGTCTGAAGAAGGGTCTCGACCCGAAACGTCACCCATTCCTTCGCTCCATAGATGCTGCCTCACCCTGCTGAGTTTTTCCAGCATTTTTGTCTACCGTCGATTTTTCCAACACCTGCAGTTCTTTCTTAATTGGTTCTGTGAGCTCTTTGTTTTATATCTCCGTTGCAATTTAATAATAATGGATGGGATTTATATAGCGCCTTTCTAATACTCAAGGCGCTTTACATCGCATTATTCATTCACTCCTCAGTCACACTCGGTGGTGGTAAGCTACTTCTGTAGCCACAGCTGCCCTGGGGCAGACTGACGGAAGCGTGGCTGCCAATCTGCGCCTACGGCCCCTCCGACCACCACCAATCACTCACACACATTCACACACATTCACACACAGGCAAAGGTGGGTGAAGTGTCTTGCCCAAGGACACAACGACAGTATGCACTCCAAGCGGGATTCGAACCGGCTACCTTCCGGTCGCCAGCTGAACACTTAGCCCATTGTGCCATCTGTCGTCCCAATTTGAGGAATGCAGCTACTGTTCGGGCGGCACAATGGCGGTACAATGCTGCTACCTCACAGTGCCAGGGATCTGGGTTCGATCCTGACCTCTGAGTGCGGAGATAGCACGTTCTCCCCGTGACATAGTTGGTTTCCTCCGGGTGCTCCGGTCCCCCCCCATCCCAAATACAAGTCAAGTCAAGTCAAGAAAGTTTTATTGTCATGTGTCCCAGATAGGACAATGAAATTCTTGCTTGCTGCAGCACAACAGAATATTATAAGCATAAATACAGAACAGATCAGTGTGTCTATATACCACAGAATATATATATACACACACATAAATAAACAGATAAAGTGCAATAGGCTGTTATAGTTCTGAGTTTGTTTGATGGCGTGTTTAATGGCCTGATGGCTGTGGGGAAGGAGCTATTCCTTAAACTGGATGTAACAGATTTCAGGCTCCTGTACCTTCTACCTGATGGCAGCAACGGAGAGATGAGTGTGTGGCCAGGATGGTGTTGATGCTGCCAGCCTTTATGAGTGGATTTGTAGGTGAATTGGCCTCCGTAAAACTGCCCCCTAGTGTGCAGAGAGTGGATGTGCAAGTGGGATCACAGAGAACTAGTGTGAACGGGTGATCGATGGTCGGCGTGGGCCGAAGGGCCTCTTTCCATGCTGTGTCTCCAAATGAAGTCTGCACATAAGAAGGATTCACAAATAATCATGAGATGATAAATTATCTTTTATTTGTATTGTTGCCACTGGACAAGAACTCACCTAATCTCTTTTGCAATGTTGGCCAGGGTTTGCTTTCGTGTGCCAACTGTCCCGTATTAGCCGGGACATCCCATATCATAGGTGCGGAGGGCGGTGGAGGCAGGTTCTCTGGATGCTTTCAAGTGAGAGCTAGATAGGGCACTTAAAAATGCAGGAAACATGTTCCCGATGTTGGGAGAGTCCAGAACCAGGGGCCACAGTTTAAGAATAAGGGGTAAGCCATTTAGAACAAATAACGAGGAAACACTTTTTCTCACAGAGAGTTGTGAGTCTGTGGAATTCTCTGCCTCAGAGGGTGGTGGAGGCAGGTTCTCTGGATGCTTTCAAATGAGAGCTAGATAGGGTTCTTAAAAATAGTGGGGTCAGGGGATATGGGGAGAAGGCAGGAACGGGGTACTGATTGGGGATGATCAGCCACGATCACATTGAATGGCGGTGCTGGCGCGAAGGGCCGAATGGCCTACTCCTGCACCTATTGTCTATTGTCTATCAATCTTTCCCATCCACGTACCTGTCCAAGTGACTCCTAATGTTGTTATTATACCTGCCTCAACCACCTCTTCGAGATAACACTCAATTCCCGCTGAGTGAATAAAAGTTGCCCCTCAGGCTCCAGTTGAATCTTTCCTCCACTCACCTTATACCTATTGCCCTCTGATGCCTGATTCCACAACCGTGGGTAACTGCACCCACCATTTAAAAAAGATATATGTCATGTTACTAAAGTATAGCAAGTAAAATTGTCTTTCCCATATGGGTTAATTATTGTAAATGGGCACAATTAGCAGTAAACTGAAATATAGTTTGCAAAAAGCATACTTGAAGTAGGGTTTTACTTACATGAAGCATACATGATGTAGGTGAGTTACTTCAGCACTTTGTATTTAGTTTAGAGACATTTTTTTTTTTTTTTAGTATGTTTTAAAGTCTGTATTTAATGTTTCTTCGTGTGTTTTGTGTGGGGGGTGGTGTGGGGGGGTAAGGGGGAAACCGCTTCGGTCGCCTCCTCCATGGAGAGGCGAGTTTTTCCAGGTCGCCTCCCCCATGGCCTAACATCAAGGATCGACGCGGCCTTTCCCGGAGACACGCCCGGGGCTTCTGCGGGAGGCGCAGCGTGGACTCTCGGCGTGGAGCGGGTGAGCCCCCGCTGGAGGGGAGCGCTCCGTTTCGCTGGCCCGGGGCAGCCGGCAGCCTGAAGTCGCGGCCTGAAGTCGCGGTCTGCATAGCTCCAGCTGCTGCGGCGTCTACAGAAGAAGCGGAAGAAGAAGCCATCACTGCCGGCCCGCGGCCAACTTCTACCGCGGGTCCGGCATTGACTTACCATCACCCCTGGAGGGGAGCTTCGACCGCCGGCCCTGCAGTCTACGGTGCTTCTGGCTGCGGCGGGGACTTTAAATCTTGACCGTCGGCCTGCGGCCTACAACAATCTAAAGCCGCGGTCTCCGGTGAGGAAGAGCCGATCCTGGACTGACTCTGGACTCTGGTCCTGTACACGGGGGGGAAATGGAGGAGGACTGGCCAAATTGTTGTGCCTTCCACCACAGTGATGAATGCTGTGGTGGATATTTGTGTTACAGTTTTATTGTGGTTGTGTGTTCTTTATTATTGTATCGCTGCAGACAACCCAAATTTCCACCAGCCTGGCTGTGTGGCAATAAATTATATCTAATCTAATCTAATTTAGTTTAGAAATACAGCGAGGAAACAGGCTTTTTCTGCACCAACCAGCGATCCCCGCACACTAACACTATCCTATACCCACTAGGGACAATTTACATTTATACCGAGCCAATTAACCTACAAACCTGTACATCTTTGGAGTGTGGGAGGAAACCGAAGATCTCGGAGAAAACTCACGGGGAGAGCGTACAAACTCCTTACAGACAGCACCCGTAGTCAGGAAACTGGCCCCTCGGCCTAACTTGCCCACACCGACCAACATGCCCCATCTACACTAGTCCCACCTGCCTGCGTTCGGCCCATTTCCCTCCAAACCTGTCCTCCTGACTTTTACTGCATTGCATCAGCAGTAGAACTGTGAATGGATTTAAATTTCTTGGGCGGAGGAGTGTGTGTCAGATGTGACCCTTGTCGATGAATATCATTAGACCTGTTGAACAAAGAACTCTCTGTGCAAACGCAGAGTGATTGTTTTTTTGCAGAGAGAAATTTATTCCATATCGCATCCATGTTGTACCAGTCCTGACAGTGTTTGCGGGACAGAATAGAGAAGATTTTACAATCTGAAGATAGACACAAAAAGCAGTAGCTGCATGTTTACATAGAAACATAGAAACTAGGGGCAGGAGGAGGCCATTAGGCCCTTCGAGCCAGCACCGCCATTCATTGTGATCATGGCTGATCGTCCCCAATCAATAACCCGTGCCTGCCTTCTCCCCATATCCCCTGATTCCACTAGCCCCTAGAGCTCTATCTAACTCTCTCTTAAATCCATCCAGTGATTTGACCTCCACTGCCCTCTGTGGGAGGGAATTCCACAAATTCACAACTCTCTGGGTGAAAAAGCTTTTTCTCACCTCCGTCTTAAATGGCCTCCCCTTTATTCTAAGACTGTGTGGCCCCTGGTTCTGGACTCGCCCAACATTGGGAACATTTTTCCTGCATCTAGCTTGTCCAGTCCTTTTATAATTTTATATGTTTCTATAAGATGCCCTCTCATCCTTCAAGGAAAATGTAGAACGGATCGCTGTTCGCCAGGAGAAGTAGACAACGAACCAAACGGGGCATTTAAGAAAGAACTGCAGATGCTGGAAAAATCGAAGGTAGACAAAAATGCTGGAGAAACTCAGCGGGTGAGGCAGCATCTAGATGTTTCTATAAGATCCCCCCCTCATTAGATTAGATTAGATTAGATTATTTAATGACCACACAGTCAAGCTGGTGGAATTCAGGTTCAGTACAGGATGTTACAAGGTAGGCTGATTCCCGTCAAACATAACATAAAACACAACATCATACAATATACAGTACATGCATGGGGAGGATATGTGCTGTTGTCATAGTGTGTTCAGAATTCGGATTGCGTGTGGGTAAAAACTGTTTTTAAATCGAGATGTCTTGGCGGGCAGTGAGCTGTAGCGCCTTCCTGATGGCAGCAGGTGGAAGATCTGGTGAGCTGGGTGGGAGGGATCAGAGATGATTTTCTTCACCCTTGACACGGACCGTTTGTGATGGAGTGATTCTATTGATGGAAGGGGAGTGCTGATGATTTTGGATGCTTTGTTAACTATGCGTTGTAATTTATTACGGGAGTGAGTGTCTAAACTCCAGTGAATACAAGCCTAGTCTTTTCAACCTTTCCTCATATGACAGTCCCAGGGATCAATCTCGTGAACCTACGCTGCACTGCCTCAATCACAAGGATGTCCTTCCTTTCAGTTTACTTTCAGTGACTGATGTAACTCAGGGGTCCAAAGGGCCTGTGTTTGCACTGCTTTGTCTTTATAAACATGACTCTAAAAAAAGAAGCATTCATCTACTTCATGCTGGGTGGGATTTAGCCTGCAGTCCATTTTAATGTAGCACGTTCCCCAGTGATAAGATCATGCATTTTCAGGATTGTAACAATAGATTACAGGAAACAAAAGAGTGGGTGAGTAAGGGCTATTTGCAGAGCAGATATTTCCATAAAAGGCTGCTTCATCGGTGCTGTCTCGGCATAGACAGGTGACAATGACCTTATTATATTGCCGCTTCCATTGCTGGCACTTGGGTCGGCCCGAGGGTGGGGATTTGGAAGGGGAGAGAGAAGGGATCATGCATGAAAAGGTACATTGGGACAGCCCCTTAACTCTCTCGTGAAAACATCACCTGAATCGGCCTCCACCGCCTTCTGTGGCAGAGAATCCCACAGACTCACAACTCTGGGTGAAAAAGTTTTTCCTCATCTCAGTCCAAAATGGCCGACCCCTTATTCTTAAACCATGACCCCCTGGTTCTGGACTCCCCCAACATCGGGAACATTTTGCCTGCATCTAGCCTGTCCAATCCCTTAAGAATTTTATATGTTTCTGTAAGATTCCCTCTCAATCATTTTTTACACAGAGAAGTGGTGAATCTGTGGAATTCTCTGCCACAGAAGGTAGTTGAGGCCACACAGTTCATTGGCTATATTTAAGAGGGAGTTAGATGTGGCCCTTGTGGCTAAAGGGATCAGGGGGTATGGAGAGAAGGCAGGTACAGGATACTGAGTTGGATGATCAGCCATGATCATATCGAATGGCGGTGCAGGCTCGAAGGGCCGAATGGCCTCTACTCCTGCACCTATTTTCTATGTTTCTATCCTTCTAAATTCCAGTGAATCTTCTAGAAGACAGACACAAAATGCCGGAGTAACTCAGCGGAACGGGCAGCATCTCTGGAGAGAAGGAATGGGTGACGTTCCGGGTCGAGACCCTTCTTCAGCTAGTTCTACGTGATCCCACTTTCACATCTATTTGCTGAACAACCCAGAGACAATTTACAGCAGATAATTAATCTACAAACCCGCACGTCTTTGGGATGTGAGCGGAAACCGGAGCACCGGGAGGAGACCCACGCGGTCAAAGGGAGAACGTGCAAACTCCACACAGGCAGCACCCGGGATCAGCAGGCTGACCACACTTGCCTTACCACTCTTTCATTTTCTTTTTCAACAATTTACCTGATCTCTGTCAAAATTTCACCTTGAATAGAAACATAGAAAATAGGTGCAGGAGTAGAGGCCATTCGGCCCTTCGAACCTGCACCGCCATTCAATAAGATCATGGCTGATCATCCAACTCAGTATCCCATCCCTGCCTTCTCTCCATATCCCCTGATCCCTTTAGCCACAAGGACCACATCTAACTCCCTCTTAAATATAGCCAATGAACTGTGGCCTCAACTACCTTCTGTGGCAGAGAATTCCACAGATTCACCACTCTCTGTGTGAAAAATGTTTTCCTCAACTCGGTCCTAAAAGATTTCCCTCTTATCCTTAAACTGTGACCCCTTGTTCTGGACTTCCCCAACATCGGGAACAATCTTCCTGCATCTAGCCTGTCCAACCCCTTAAGAATTTTGTAAGTTTCGATAAGATCCCCCCTCGATCTCCTAAATTCTAGCGAAATCATCCTCTTTAGCCTTCTCAGACAGAGTTTAGACACAAAATGCTTAATAATAATAATAATGGATGGGATTTATATAGCGCCTTTCTAATACTCAAGGCGCTTTACATCGCATTATTCATTCACTCCTCAGTCACACTTGGTGGTGGTAAGCTACTTCTGTAGCCACAGCTGCCCTGGGGCAGACTGACGGAAGCGTGGCTGCCAATCTGCGCCTATGGCCCCTCCGACCACCACCAATCACTCACACACATTCACACACATTCACACACAGGCAAAGGTGGGTGAAGTGTCTTGCCCAAGGACACAACGACAGTATGCACTCCAAGCGGGATTCGAACCGGCCACCTTCCGGTTGCCAGCCGAACACTTAGCCCATTGTGCCATCTGTCGCTTAAGTAACTCAGCGGGACAGGCAGCATCCCTGGAGAGAAGGAATGGGTGACGTTTTGGGTCGAGACGGGTTATTGATAGGGGACGATCAGCCATGACCACAATGAATGGCGGTGCTGGCTCGAAGGGCCGAATGGCCTCCTCCTGCACCTATTTTCTATGTTTCTAACATCCTCGTAAGTCTTCCCTGCACTCTTTCCTGCTTAACCACTGCCTTCCTTGAGCAGGGGTGACCAAGACTGAGCACAATACTCGCAATGCCACCTCACCAACATCTTGTACAACTGCAGAAGGGTCCCGACTCTCAACGTTGGCCTGTGCGTTCCCTCCCCAGATGCTGCCTGACCCCTTACGACACTTCGGGTCGAGACCCGACTTCAGTCTCAACCCGAAGCGTCACCCATTCCTTCTATCCAGAGATGCCACCTGTCCCGCTGAGTCACGCCAGCATTTTGTGTCTATCTTCAATTTAAACCAGCATCTGCAGTTTCTTCCTGCAAGGTTTAGAAACATAGAAACATAGAAATTAGGTGCAGGAGTAGGCCATTCGGCCCTTCGAGCCTGCACCGCCATTCAATATGATCATGGCTGATCATCCAACTCAGTATCCCGTACCTGCCTTCTCTCCATACCCCCTGATCCCTTTAGCCACCAGGGCCACATCTAACTCCCTCTTAAATATAGCCAATGAACTGGCCTCGACTACCCTCTGTGGCAGGGAGTTCCAGAGATTCACCACTCTCTGTGTGAAAAAAGTTCTTCTCATCTCGGTTTTAAAGGATTTCCCCCTTATCCTTAAGCTGTGACCCCTTGTCCTGGACTTCCCCAACATCGGGAGCAATCTTCCTGCATCTAGCCTGTCCAACCCCAGGGGGTTTAGGGGGATATGGGCCAAACACGGCCAAGTGGGATTAGCTTAGATGGGGCATTTTGGTCGGCGTGGCCAAGATGGGCTGAAGGGCCTGTTTCCATGCTGTGTGACCGAATGACTACTGATAGGCAGGCCTGTGGAGTAAAATTTCAATCACTAGGGTACCATCTGTTTAAAAGACACAAGAAGCAGCACAATTTAATTAATGTATTCGTCCCGCACACGTTGGTGCAGCGGTAGAGTTGCTGCCTTACAGCGCTTGCAGCGGCGGAGACCCGGGTTCCATCCCGACTACGGGCGCTGTCTGTACGGAGTTTGTACCTTCTCCCTGTGACCCGCGTGGGTTTTCTCCAGGCGCTCCGGTTTCCTCCCACACTCCAAAGACGTACAGGTTTGTAGGTTAATTGGCTTGTTGCAAATGTAAATTGTCCCTAGTGTGTGTGAGTGTAGGATAGCGTTAGTGTACGGGGACCGCTGGTCGGCGCGGACTCGGTGGGCCGAAGGGCCTGTTTCCGCGCTGTATCTCTAAACTAGACCATGTATTATTACATGGATAGGAAAGGTTTGGAGGGATATGGACCAAGCGCGGGCAGGTGGGGACTAGTGTGGCTGGGACATGTTGGCCGTTGTGGGCAAGTTGGGCCGAAGGGCCTGTTTTCACACTGTATCACTATGACTATGACCATACTGAAGAAGGGAAACTGAGCAACATTAATCACTTCAAAGGCAGATTCTGTATATAAAGTGTATGCAGTTGTACAGGGTCTTGGTGCAGTTGTACAGGGTCTTGGTGCAGTTGTACAAGGTCTTGGTGCAGTTGTACAGGGTCTTGGTGAGACCACACCTGGAGTATTGCGTACAGTTTTGGTCTCCTAATCTGAGGAAAGACATTCTTGCCATAGAGGGAGTACAGAGAAGGTTCACCAGGCTGATTCCTGGGATGTCAGGACTTTCATATGAAGAAAGACTGGATAGACTCGGCTTGTACTCGCTAGAATTTGGAAGATTGAGGGGGGATCTTATAGAAACGTACAAAATTCTTAAGGGGTTGGACAGGCTAGATGCAGGAAGATTGTTCCCGATGTTGGGGAAGTCCAGAACAAGGGGCCACACAGTTTAAGGATAAGGGGGAAATCTTTTAGGACCGAGATGAGAAAAACATTTTTCACACAGAGAGTGGTGAATCTGTGGAATTCTCTGCCACAGAAGGTAGTTGAGGCCACAGTTCATTGGCTATATTTAAGAGGGAGTTAGATGTGGCCCTTGTGGCGTTAGGGATCAGGGGGTATGGAGAGAAGGCAGGTACAGGATACTGAGTTGGATGATCAGCCATGATCATATTGAATGGCGGTGCAGGCTCGAAGGGCCGAATGGCTTACTCCTGCACCTAATTTCTATGTTTCTATGTTTCGATGAATGAAGGAACTGGTTTAAAACACAGTTAATTGGCTTGTTATAAAAGTATAAATTGTCCCAAGTGTGTGTGTGTAGGATAGCGTTAGCGTGCGGGGATCAGTGGTCGGCACGGACTCGGTGGGCCGAAGGGCCTGTTTCCGCGCTGTATCTCTAAACTAAATGAATGGTTATTTTGTGTCCGGTTGTTTCAATAAATCATCTCTGATAGACGAAGACTCTTACGCACGCAGGTCTTGCACGATGTTCCCAAGTCTCGTAGATTAGGCTTGACGCTAGTGGAATATGTCTGATATATAGTTGCTTTTTCAAAAAAACAACCCAATATCAAACATATCAAATAGAGTCAAGCAGAGCGAGCGTGCGGGTTCGATGGTCTTCAAGGTTCAGAGCACCCAGTGAATCCTGTAGAGTAGACGGACACAAAAAGCTGGAGTAACTCAGCGGGACAGGCAGCATAGAAATATAGAAACATAGAAAATAGGTGCAGGAGGAGACTATTCGGCCCTACGAGCCAGCACCGCCATTCATTGTGATCATGGCTGATCGTCCCCAATCAATAACCCGTGCCTGCCTTCTCCCCATATCCCTTGACTCCACCAGCCCCTAGAGCTCTATCTAACTCTCTCGTAAATCCATCCAGTGATTTGGCCTCCACTGCCCTCTGTGGCAGGGAATTCCACAAATTCACAACTCTCTGGGTGAAAACGTTTTTTTCTCACCTCAGTCTTAAATGGTCTCCCCTTTATTCTAAGACTGTGTGTGGCCCCTGGTTCTGGACTCGCCCGACATTGGGAACATTTTTCCTGCATCTAGCTTGTCCAGTCCTTTTATAATTTTATATGTTTCTATAAGATCCCCCCACCCCCCCCTCATCCTTCTAAACTCCAGTGAATACAAGACTAGTCTTTTCAATCTTTCCTCATATGACAGTCCCGCCATCCCAGGGATCGATCTCGTGAACCTACGCTGCACTGCCTCAATCACAAGGATGTCCTTCCTCAAATTACGGAGAGAAGGAATGGGTGACGTTTCGGGTCGAGACCCTTCTTCAGACTGAGAGTCAGGAGAAAGGGAAATGAGAGATATAGAACAAATGAATGAAAGATGGGGTGGGAGGTTTGCAACCTTCACCTGGTCCGCCCTGTTTCGACGAATGCAATCAACCCGGCGTGCACAATCAAATAAGATCAAATAGAACATAGAAACATAGAAATTAGGTGCAGGAGGAGGCCATTCGGCCCTTCGAGCCTGCACCGCCATTCAATATGATCATGGCTGATCATCCAACTCAGTATCCTGTACCTGCCTTCTCTCCATACCCTCTGATCCCCTTAGCCACAAGGGCCACATCTAACTCCCTCTTAAATATAGCCAATGAACTGGCCTCGACTACCCTCTGTGGCAGAGAGTTCCAGAGATTCACCACTCTCTGTGTGAAAAAAGTTCTTCTCATCTCGGTTTTAAAGGATTTCCCCCTTATCCTTAAGATGTGACCCCTTGTCCTGGACTTCCCCAACATCGGGAGCAATCTTCCTGCATCTAGCCTGTCCAACCCCTTAAGAATTTTGTAAGTTTCTATAAGATCCCCTCTCAATCTCCTAAATTCTAGAGAGTATAAACCAAGTCTATCCAGTCTTTCTTCATAAGACAGTCCTGACATCCCAGGAATCAGTCTGGTGAACCTTCTCTGCACTCCCTCTATGGCAATAATGTCCTTCCTCAGATTTGGAGACCAAAACTGTACGCAATACTCCAGGTGTGGTCTCACCAAGACCCTGTACAACTGCAGTAGAACCTCCCTGCTCCTATACTCAAATCCTTTTGCTATGAAAGCTAACATACCATTCGCTTTCTTCACTGCCTGCTGCACCTGCATGCCCACTTTCAATGACTGGTGTACCATGACACCCAGGTCTCGCTGCATCTCCCCTTTTCCTAGTCGGCCACCAAGAACAAGTTGTCCTACAACTTTATGCTGTGCTCGCCATACGCAAGAAGAAGAAGAAGAATGAAAGATATACAAAAAAGTGATGATGATAAAAGAAACAGGCCATTGTTAGCAGTGAGCTAGGTGAAAATGAGTTACAGACAATGAAACAGACACAAACAGCTGTAGTAACTCAGCGGGACAGGCGGCATCTCTGGAGAGAAGAAATGGGTGACGTATCAATAGATAATAGACAATAGGTGCAGGAGTAGAGGCCATTTGGCCCTTCGAGCCAGCACCGCCATTCAATGTGATCATGGCTGATCATCCCCAATCAGTATGTCCAAATCTGAGGAAGGACATTATTGCCATAGAGGGAGTGCAGAGAAGGTTCACCAGACTGATTCCTGGGATGTCAGGACTGTCTTATGAAGAAAGACTGGATAGACTTGGTTTGTACTCTCTAGAATTTAGGAGATTGAGAGGGGATCTTATAGAAACTTATAAAATTCTTCAGGGGTTGGACAGGCTAGATGCAGGAAGATTGCTCCCGATGTTGGGGAAGTCCAGGACAAGGGGTCACAGCTTAAGGATAAGGGGGAAATCCTTTAAAACCGAGATGAGAAGAACTTTTTTCACACAGAGAGTGGTGAATCTCTGGAACTCTCTGCCACAGAGGGTAGTCGAGGCCAGTTCATTGGCTATATTTAAGAGGGAGTTAGATGTGGCCCTTGTGGCTAAGGGGATCAGAGGGTATGGAGAGAAGGCAGGTACGGGATACTGAGTTGGATGATCAGCCATGATCATATTGAATGGCGGTGCAGGCTCGAAGGGCCGAATGGCCTACTCCTGCACCTAATTTCTATGTTTCTATGTACCCCGTTCCTGCCTTCTCCCTCTATCCCCTGACCGCTATTTTTAAGAGCCCTATCTAGCTCTCTCTTGAAAAGGTCGAGACCCTTCTTCAGACTGGACAATGAGACTCAACAAGACGACGTTGAAGCCAGTACGACTTGGGTGGGGGAGAGATGGAGAGAGAGGGGATGCAAGGGTTATTTGAAGTGAGAGAAATCAACATTCATACCGCTGGGTTGTAAGCTGCCCCAGGCGAAATATGAGGTGCTGTTCCTCCAATTCGCATTTGGCCTCACTCTTGACAATGGAGGAGGTCCAGGACAGAAAGGTCGGTGTGGGAATGGGAGGGGGGCGGATTAAAGCGTTTGGCAACCGGGAGGTCAGGTAGGTGTAGGTGGATCTAGAGCGAACGTCTACAGAGAAACGATCGCCCAGTCTATGTTTGATCTCGCGATGTATAAGCCTGCAGTCTCCAGCGTGAGTAGGAATTGGAGTTTAACAATCATTTAACCATAATGGATGAAGGGGAGGTGTGGTCAGTGAAGTCCCGCATCTGCAGACTACGTAAGAAAGCCCTGGAGAGGAAATTCAAGAATTATCTCGATTAAATACAATCCCCGTGCCTCCATTTTAAGAACTCTCAATCCTGTGTGTAGAATTAGCTCAGTCCGTATCTACCATGGGCAAAAAGATACCAATCCACCTGAATACTGACCACCTCAAAGCAAGGAACTGCAGGTAGACAAAATAAATGCTGGAGAAACTCAGCGGGTGAGGCAGCATCTCCGGAGAGAAGGAATAGGCGACGTTTCGGGTCGAGACCCTTCTTCAGACTGAGAGTCTGATGATAAAGGAAACAGGCCATTGTTAGCAGTGAGCTAGGTGAAAACGAGTTATAGACAATGAGACAGACACAAAAAGCTGGAGTAATGCCCCTGTCCCACTTAGGAAACCTGAACGGAAACCTCTGGAGACTTTGGGCCCCACCCAAGGTTTCCGTGCGGTTCCCGGAGGTTGCAGGTGGTTGCCGGAGGTTGCAGGTAGTGGAAGCAGGTAGGGAGACTGACAAAAACCTCCGGGAACCACACGGAAACCTTGGGTGGGGCCAGAGGTTTCCGTTCAGGTTTCCTAAGTGGGACAGGGGCATGACTCAGCGGGGCAGGCAGCATCTATGGAGAGAAGGAATGGGTGACGTTTCGGGTCGAGAACCTTCTAGCTGAAAACAAGACAAGACGAGAATGGTATGTTAGCATTCACAGCAAAAGGATTCGAGTATAGGAGCAGGGAGGTTCTACTGCAGTTGTACAGGGTCTTGGTGAGACCACACCTGGAGTATTGCGTACAGTTTTGGTCTCCTAATCTGAGGAAAGACATTCTTGCCATAGAGGGAGTACAGAGAAGGTTCACCAGACTGATTCCTGGGATGTCAGGACTTTCATATGAAGAAAGACTGGATAGACTCGGCTTGTACTCGCTAGAATTTAGAAGATTGAGGGGGGATCTTATAGAAACTTACAAAATTCTTAAAGGGTTGGACAGGCTAGATGCAGGAAGATTGTTCCCGATGTTGGGGAAGTCCAGAACAAGGGGCCACACAGTTTAAGGATAAGGGGGAAGTCTTTTAGGACCGAGATGAGAAAAACATTTTTCCTATTTTCATATCTGTGGAATTCTCTGCCACAGAAGGTAGTTGAGGCCACAGTTAATTGGCTATATTTAAGAGGGAGTTAGATGTGGCCCTTGTGGCTAAAGGGATCAGGGTATATGGAGAGAAGGCAGGTACAGGATACTGAGCTGGATGATCAGCCATGATCATATTAAATGGCGGTGCAGGCTCGAAGGGCCGAATGGCCTCTACTCCTGCACCTATTTTCTATGTCTATGTTTCTAAGAGAGACAAGAGACATTTATTGTCACATGCACCAATTGATACAGCAAAATTTGTGGTGGCCATACAGTCATGCGAATAAAGAAAAAGGAACACAGAACACCCTAGTCTTTAACACACACATCCCCACACAGCGGGATCAATGTTTCCCACTGTGAGGGAAGGCACCAAAGTTCAGTCAACCTCCTCTGTTGTTACGAGTTACAGAAACAGAAACTAGGTGCAGGAAGAGGCCATTCGGCCCTTCGAGCCTGCACCGCCATTCGATATGATCATGGCTGATCATCCAACTCAGTATCCCATCCCTGCCTTCTCTCCGTACCCCCTGATCCCTTTAGCCACAAGGGCCACATCTAACTCCCTCTTAAATATAGCCAATGAACTGTGGCCTCAACTACCTTCTGAGGCAGAGAATTCCACAGATTCACCACTCGCTGTGTGAAAAATGATTTTCTCATCTCGGTCCTAAAAGACTTCCCTCTTATCCTTAAACTGTAACCCCTAGTTCTGGACTTCCCCAACATCAGGAATAATCTTACTGCATCTAGCCTGTCCAACCCCTTAAGAATTTTGTAAGTTTCTATAAGATCCCCCCTCAATCTTCTAAATTCTAACGTGTACAAGCCGAGTCTATCCAGTTTTTCTTCATATGAAAGTCCTGCCATCCCAGGAATCAGTCTGGTGAATCATGGCTGACCAATAACCCGTGCCTGCCTTCTCCCCATATCCCTTGATTCCACCAGCCCCTAGAGTTCTATCTGACTCTCAACAGACAAGGAGATAGACACAAAAAGCTGGAGTAACTCAGCGGGAGGGGCAGCAGCATCTCGGGAGGGAAGGAATGGGCGACGTTTCAGCTCGAAAACCTTCCTCAGACTCTGAAGAAGGGTCTCGAGCCGAAAAATCCGCCTCTTCCTCATCCTTTTCCTTTTCGTGTCGACCTTAGGACGGAAAGGTCCTCTGCGTGAGAATGGGAAGGCAAGGCAAGGCAAGGCAACTTTATTTATATAGCACATTTCATACACGAGGCAGACTCAAAGTGCTTCACATAAAAACATGTCATACAATAAATGAAATAATAAAATGAAATAAAATAGAAGAACTAAAAGAAAAGAAAAGCAAAATTAAAAATGCATTATAAAAAGTGCAAAAGTTAAAAGTGCAATGTAGTTAAGATTTAGCTGAAAGCTAAAGTAAACATAAAAGTTTTCAGTCTTCTTTTAAAAGTGGTCAAAGTTGAGGCAAGTCTTAAATCTTCAGGAAGTTTATTCCAGCTATTTGTTGCATAGTAACTAAATCCTGCTTTCCCATGTTTTGTATTTACTCTGGGAATCACTAACAGATTGGTTTCAGAAGATCTTAGCTAGAAGGCTTATATAGTGGAAGCATGTCAGTGATATACTTTGGCCCTAAACCATGTAGTGATTTATAGGTGAGCAGCAGGATTTTAAAATCAATTCTCTGACATACAGGGAGCCAATGTAAGGATTTAAGAATTGGTGTAATATGCTCAAATCTTTTGGTCTTTGTTAGAACTCTAGCAACAGCGTTCTGAACAAGCTGTAGCTGCCTGACAGTTTTTTTTGGAAGACCTGCAAGGAGACCGTTGCAATAATCTAGGGAAGGAGAATTAAAGTGTTTAAGAAGGAACTGCAGATGCTGGAAAATCGAAGGTACACAAAAAAGCTGGAGAAACTCAGCGGGTGCAGCAGCATCTATGGAGCGAAGGAAATCAGTCTGAAGACGGGTTTCGGCCCGAGACGTTGCCTATTTCCTTCGCTCCATAGATGCTGCTGCACCCGCTGAGTTTCTCCAGCTTTTTTGTGTACCTAGGAGAATTAAAGTGTTTGGCAAACCAGGAGATCGGGTGGGTTCGGGCGAAACGACTGAGTGAAGGGGGTTCAGCGAAACGATCCCCGTATCTGTAACCCGGTCACAGTGGTCGGGATTTCCCCTTTCAGTACCGAGAGAAAAGCATTCTCAAACCTGTCAGCTGAAGGACCTTGCGGAGTGAGCAATCCTGGCCTTCCGTCTATGTCTCTGTTGGGACGATGTTCAAAGCCTGGAGTCCGTGCTATCCTGTAGCCCGTGTTAATCCTGCCTTTTTATATGCCCCTATTATGGCCTAGAGTCACATCTGAGGGCCACACAATGTGACTTCAGTCTAATTAAATCTATTGATTTTTATCACCCTCCATGGTTTCCGAAAATCAATTTGATCAATGGGCCCAATGTTGTCTCTGGATGTTTTGCCTCGAGCCAGCTGTGTGAAGTTCCTCGTATGTGGCAAAACTTACTTGGCTAATAAAATATGATTCTGATTCTGAACGGGGTAGTGGGAGGGGGGTGGAAGTTAGTCCTCTGCTGGTACCTTCAACTAAGTTGTATGGGAATGGAAGATCGACACAAAAAGCTGGAATAAAGGGCCTGTCCCACTTACGCAACCTTTAGAAACATAGAAAATAGGTGCAGGAGTAGAGGCCATTCGGCCCTTCGAGCCTGCACCGCCATTCAATATGATCATGGCTGATCATCCAACTCAGTATCCTGTACCTGCCTTCTCTCCTCTCCATACCCCCTGATCCCTTTAGCCACATCTAACTCCCCCTAAAATATATCCAATGAACTGTGGCCTCAACTACCTTCTGTGGCAGAGAATTCCACAGATTCACCACTCTCTGTGTGTGAAAAAAAATGTTTTTCTCATCTCGGTCCTAAAGGATTTCCCGCTTATCCTTAAACTGTGTGTGGCCCCTTGTTCTGGACTTCCCCAACATCGGGAACAATCTTCCTGCATCTAGCCTGTCCAACCCCTTAAGAATTTTGTACGTTTCTATAAGATCCCCCCTCAATCTTCTAAATTCTGGCGAGTACAAGCCGAGTCTATCCAGTCTTTCTTCATATGAAAGTCCTGCCATCCCAGGAATCAGTCTGGTGAACCTTCTCTGTACTCCCTCTATGGCAAGAATGTCTTTCCTCAGATTAGGAGACCAAAACTGTACGCAATACTCCAGGTGTGGTCTCAACAAGACCCTGTACAACTGCAGTAGAACCTCCCTGCTCCTATACTCAAATCCTTTTGCTATGAACTTTGCTAATGACTGCCGGCACCCATGATAGGCCGCCAAAATTTTCAACATGTTGAAAATTCAGCGGCGACCAAAAAGACGCTACGACTCTTTGCAGACCTCTCACGACCATAGGAGACCTCTCACAACCATAGGAGACCTCTCACAACCATAGGAGACCTCTCACGACCATACAGGCGACATGTCGCGGGTGACCATACGTGAGAAGTCTCCTATAGTCCAAAAAGAAAGGTTTAGAAGGATATCAGCCAAAACGCAGGCAGTTGAGACTATTGTGGATGGGGTATGTTGGTCAGCGAGACCAAGTTGGGCTGAAGGGCCTGTTTCCACTCTGTACAGCTTTCTCTATGAGCCTTTCTCAGTCGCAAACTCTAAAACGTCGCCCACCCAGAGATGCTGCCTGACCCGCTGAGTTACTCCAGCACTCTGTGAAACGTCACCTATCCATATTCTCCACAGATGCTGCCTGACCCGCTGAGTTACTCCAGCACTCTGTGAAATGTCACCTATCCATGTTCTCCACAGATGCTGCCTGACCCGCTGAGTTACTCCAGCACTCTGTGAAACGTCACCTATCCGTGTTCTCCACAGATGCTGCCTGACCCGCTGAGTTACTCCAGCACTCTGTGAAACGTCACCTATCCGTGTTCTCCACAGATGCTGCCTGACCCGCTGAGTTACTCCAGCACTCTGTGAAATGTCACCTATCCATATTCTCCACAGATGCTGCCTGACCCGCTGAGTTACTCCAGCACTCTGTGAAATGTCACCTATCCATGTTCTCCACAGATGCTGCCTAACCCGCTGAGTTACTCCAGCACTCTATGGCAGCATCTATGGAGCGAAGGAATAGGCGACGTTTCGGGTCGAGACCCTTCTTCAGACTGATTTGTGGATGGTGGGGGATGGAAGAAGAAAGGGAGAGGCGGAAACAGTGGGGGAGCTGGGGAGGGGAGGGGAAAGAGGGAGACAGCAGGGACTACCTGAAATTGAAGAAGTCAATGTTCATACCGCTGGGGTGTAAACTGCCCAAGCGAAATATGAGGTGCTGCTCCTCCAATTTACGGTGGGACTCACTCTGGCCATGGAGGAGGCCCAGGACAGAAAGGTCGGATTGGGATTGGGAATGGGAGGGGGAGTTGAAGTGCTGAGCCACCGGGAGATCAGGTTGGTTTTTAGCGAACTGAGCGGAGAAGGTGTTGGGAGAAGGGATCGCCGAGCCTACGCTTGGTCTCACCGATGTAGAGCAGCTGACACCTAGAGCAGCGGAATGACTTACACTTCCTTGTTGTGTAGAATGTTCTCTCTAAGCCAATATTCTTGGCAGAGGTGGACATGCTCGCTATGCAAACATTCTTCAGTGTTTTCAAGTATGGTCAAACCTATTTCCATATGTAAGATCACGCTTGTGTACAAGCATCTGTCAATGCTTATTGGGACGACAGATGGCACAATGGGCTAAGCGTTCGGCTGGCGACCGGAAGGTAGCCGGTTCGAATCCCGCTTGGAGTGCATACTGTTGTTGTGTCCGTGGGCAAGGCACTTCGCCCACCTTTGCCTGTGTGTGAATGTGTGTGAATGTGTGTGAGTGATTGGTGGTGGTCGGAGGGGCCGTAGGCGCAGATTGGCAGCCACGCTTCCGTCAGTCTGCCCCAGGGCAGCTGTGGCTACAGAAGTAGCTTACCACCACCGAGTGTGACTCAGGAGTGAATGAATAATGCGATGTAAAGCGCCTTGAGTATTAGAAAGGCGCTATATAAATCCCATCCATTATTATTATTATTATTAATGCAAAGCACTGTACCAATATCTAACTTCCAGTTAACTCTGCAAACAGCGCTGCCACGATCTTTAGCTTAGTTTTAGTTTAGAGATACAGCACGGAAACATGCCATGTGGCCCACTGAGTCCACGCCGACCAATCCTTTAAACTCCAGCAAGTACAGGGCTCGATCGGCCAAGTCACTTATCAGCGCTCCTATCACTTATAGAAACATAGAAACATAGAAAATAGGTGCAGGAGTAGAGGCCATTCGGCCCTTCGAGCCTGCACCGCCATTCAATATGATCATGGCTGATCATCCAACTCAGTATCCCATCCCTGCCTTCTCTCCATACCCTCTGATCCCCTTAGCCACAAGGGCCACATCTAACTCCCTCTTAAATATAGCCAATGAACTGTGTGGCCTCAACTACCTTCTGTGGCAGAGAATTCTACAGATTCACCACTCTCTGTGTGTGTGAAAAATGTTTTTCTCATCTCGGTCCTAAAGGATTTCCCCCTTATCCTTAAAATGACCTGATGGCCCGAAAAGACAGTGGCTAGTGGAGTCAAGGGATATGGGGAGAAGGCAGGCACGGGGTACTGATAGAAACATAGAAACATAGAAATTAGGTGCAGGAGTAGGCCATTCGGCCCTTCGAGCCTGCACCGCCATTCAATATGATCATGGCTGATCATCCAACTCAGTATCCCATCCCTGCCTTCTCTCCATACCCACTTATCCCTTTAGCCACAAGGGCCACATCTAACTCCCTCTTAAATATAGCCAATGAACTGTGGCCTCAACTACCTTCTGTGGCAGAGAATTCCACAGATTCACCACTCTCTGTGTGAAAAATGTTTTTCTCATCTCGGTCCTAAAGGATTTCCCCCTTATCCTTAAAATGACCTGATGGCCCGAAAAGACAGTGGCTAGTGGAGTCAAGGGATATGGGGAGAAGGCAGGCACGGGGTACTGATAGAAACATAGAAATTAGGTGCAGGAGTAGGCCATTCGGCCCTTCGAGCCTGCACCGCCATTCAATATGATCATGGCTGATCATCCAACTCAGTATCCCGTACCTGCCTTCTCTCCATACCCTCTGATCCCCTTAGCCACAAGGGCCACATCTAACTCCCTCTTAAATATAGCCAATGAACTGTGGCCTCAACTACCTTCTGTGGCAGAGAGTTCCACAGATTCGCCACTCTCTGTGTGAAAAATGTTTTTCTCATCTCGGTCCTAAAGGATTTCCCCTTTATCCTTAAAATGACCCGATGGCCCGAAAAGACAGTGGCTAGTGGAATCAAGGGATATGGGGAGAAGGCAGGCACGGGGTACTGATAGGGGATGATCAGCCCATGATCACAATGAATGGTGGTGCTGGCTCGAAGGGCCGAAGGGCCTCCTCCTGCACCTATTTTCTATGTTTCTATGCTTATCCGGAGGGCGCTGTAACCTTGGGAGAGAAAAAAATGTCCCGTGCTGACACGTTTCGACCCTGGCCCATGTCAGAGTGTGTCGAGTACCATTAACGGATCGATGCGGTGAAGGACTGGACAACCTTGGAATCCCATCCGCTCCCTTCCCCTTCCCCGTCCCTGTGGAAAGAGGATCCCCTGGTTAGCAAACTGCCGGAAGGGACAGGCTTGACGCTGATGGTGGATGACAGTGCCCGCTCACAATGGAAGGGTCAACGCTGCTCCCTCGCTCCGCATGGCTGCCCTGTCAATGCCTTCAGCCAGCTCGTGGCAGCAATCTGCCCGTCAGGCCAGTGGGCCTGTTTGCTGCACAGCCCCCCCCCCCCACCCCATCCACCATTTCCCAAGGTCAGTCGGAGGAGAATCCTTTGAAGGAATCAGAATCAGAATCAGAATCACAGTATGTTCACAGGCCCCGCGATCAGAGTTCTTCACGAGCTGTAGCTGCTAGTGCAACCCCTTCAGCCCAACCCTGAGTTACATAAGGTCATTAGGCCATAAGGAATAGAGGAGTAGAAGGAGTAGAATTAGGCCATTCGGCCCATCAAGTCTACTCCACCGTTCTCTATGTAAATAAAATTTGCCCTGCACATCTCCTTTAAACTTTGACCCCCTGGCCTTAAAGCTATGCCTAGCGTGGAAACAAGGCCCTTCGGCCCACCGAGTCCATGCCGACCTTCCATTACCCGTACACTAGTTCTATCCGACACTTTGCCGTGGCCGATTAGACTGCAAACCCGCACGTCTTTGGGATGCGGGAGGAAACCGGAGCACCCGGAGCAAACTCACGCAGTCACCGGAAGAACGTGCAAACTACGTATCGTCGGGATCGAACCCGGGTCTCTGGCGCGGTGAGGCAGCACCATTTTGTGTCAATCCCCGGGTTAAATCAGCATCTGCGGTTCCTTCCTACATGTGTTTAATGGTCACCCCCCTGGTAACGAAAGAAAGAAATTCTTCCTTGCTGCAGTTTAACAGGCCCGTTCATGCAAAACACACAGATAAGGCAATAGACAACAGGTGCAGGAGTAGGCCATTCGGTCCTTCGAGCCAGCACCGCCATTCAATGTGACCATGCTGATCATCCCCAATCAGTACCCCCATTCCTGCCTTCTCCCCACACCCCCTGACTCCGCTATCTTTAAGAGCCCCATCTCACTCTCTCTTGAAAGCATCCAGAGAACCGCCCTCTGAGGCAGAAAATTCCACAGACTCACCACTCTCTGTGAGAAAAAGTGTTTCCTCGTCTCCGTTCAAGATTTCATACCTCTAGCGTGTCCAAACCCTTCATAATCTTATATGTTTCAATAAGATCCCCTCTCCCCTCTCATCCTTCTAAACTCCAGAGTGTACAAGCCCAGCTGCTCCATTCTCTCAGCATATGACAGTCCCGCCATCCCGGGGATTAACCTGGTGAACCTACGCTGGGCTCCCTCAATAGCAAGAATGTCCTTCCTCAAATTAGGGGACCAAAACTGCACACAGTACTCCAGGTGTGGTCTCACTAGGGCCCTGTACAACTGCAGAAGGACCTCTTTGCTCCTATACTCAACTCAGCTAAGTCCATGACAATCAATAATTCAGTAAATTAGTAGCTAGAATAGCGGTAAATTGAGAACCTTAATGAGTCCGAAGTGTAACTAAAGACACACTGCACAGATGACTATAGTTGCTGAAGATAGACACAAAAAGCTGGAGTAACTCAGCGGGACGGGCAGCATCTCTGGAGAGAAGGAACTGCTGACCCTCATATTTCGCTTGGGCAGTTTACACCCCTGCGGTATGAACATTGACTTCTCCAATTTCAGGTAGTCCCTGCTTTCTCCCTCCTTCTCCTTCCCCTCCCCTTCCCAGCTCTCCCGCTGTCTCTGCCTCTTCCTTTCTTCTTCCCGCCCCCCACCCCCAACATCAGTCTGAAGAAGGGTCTCGACCCGAAACGTCACCTATTCCTTCGCTCCATAGATGCTGCCTCACCCGTTGAGTCTCTCCAGCACTTTTGTCTACCTTCAGCAGGTGTTCCACTGTTTGTGGTTTGATGCCACACTCACAGGTGATATCGTTGGAGTTATATCCCCACTTGTTTAGATGCCTCGGCTCTGTCAATCAATTTTGATCTCCAAATTTAAGGAAGGACATTCTCACACAGAGAGTTGTGAGTCTGTGGAATTCTCTGCCTCAGAGGGCGGTGGAGGCAGGAAACATGTTCCCGATGTTTGGGGGGGGGGGGGGGGGGGGAGTCCAGAACCAGGGGCCACACACAGTTTAAGAATAAGGGGAAAGCCATTTAAAACGGAGCCGAGGAAACACTTTTTCCACACAGAGAGTTGTGAGTCTGTGGAATTCTCTGCCTCGGAGGGCGGTGGAGGCAGGTTCTCTGGATGCCTTCAGTAGAGAGAGCTACTCTTGCTATTGAGGGAGTGCAGCGTAGGTTCACCAGGTTAATTCCCGGGATGGCGGCATTGTCATATGTTGAAAGAATGGAGTGACTGAGCTTGTATACACTGGAATTTCGAAGGATGAGCGGCGATCTTGTTGATACATATAAGATTATTAAGGTACACAAAAATGCTGGAGAAACTCAGCGGGTGCAGCAGCATCTATGGAGCGAAGGAAATAGGCGACGTTTCGGGCCGAAACCCTTCTTCAGACTGATGGGGGGTGGGGGGGGGGAGAAGGAAGGAAAAAGGGAGGAGGAGGAGCCCGAGGGCGGGGGGATGGGAGGAGACAGCTCGAGGGTTAAGGAAGGGGAGGAGACAGCAAGGGCTAGCGAAATTGGGAGAATTCAATGTTCATGCCAACCGGACGCAAGCAACCCAGGCGGAATATGAGGTGCTGTTCCTCCAATTTCCGGTGTTGCTCACTCTGGCAATGGAGGAGACCCAGGACAGAGAGGTCGGATTGGGAATGGGAGGGGGAGTTGAAGTGCTGAGCCACCGGGAGGTCAGGTAGGTTATTGCGGACTGAGCGGAGGTGTTCGGCGAAACGATCGCCCAACCTCCGCTTAGTCTCCCCGATGTAAATCAGCTGACATCTAGAGCAGCGGATGCAGTAGATGAGGTTGGAGGAGATACAGGTGAACCTTTGTCGCACCTGGAACGACTGCTTGGGTCCTTGAATGGAGTCGAGGGGGGAGGTGAAGGGACAGGTGTTGCATTTCTTGCGGTTGCAACGGAAAGTGCCCGGGGAGGGGGTGGTACGGGAGGGAAGGGAAGAATTGACAAGGGAGTTGCGGAGGGAGCGGTCTTTGCGGAAGGCAGACATAGGGGGAGATGGGAAGATGTGGCGAGTGGTGGGGTCACGTTGGAGATGGCGGAGGATTATTTGTTGTATTTGCCGGCTGGTGGGGTGAAAGGTGAGGACTAGGGGGACTCTGCCCTTGATTATTAAGGGCTTGGACACGCTAGAGGCAGGAAACATGGTCCCAATGTTGGGGGAGTACAGAACCAGGGGCCTCACACAGTTTAAGAATTAGAGGTCGGCCATTTAGAACGGGGATGAGGAAAAACTTTTTTCATCCAGAGAGTGATGAGTCTGTGGAATTCTCTGCCTCAGTGGTCGGCGGGGACTCAGTGGGCCGAAGGGCCTGTTTCCGCGCTGTATCTCTAAACTAAACTACTGAAGTAATAATAATAATAATACATTTTATTTATGGGCGCCTTTCAAGAGTCTCAAGGACACCTTACAAAAATTGAGCATGTAGAGGAAAAACATGTAAGGGGAATGAAATAAATAGTAGAGACATGACTAGTACACAAAGTAAAGACAGAATTCAATACAAAACACAGTATGAGGCAATTAATGCACAGATGAAAAGGGACGGGGACGTGGGGCTAAGGATAGGCAGAGGTGAAGAGATGGGTCTTGAGGCGGGACTGGAAGATGGTGAGGGACACGGAATTGCGGATCAGTTGGGGGAGGGAGTTCCAGAGCCTGGGAGCTGCCCTGGAGAAGGCTCTGTCCCCAAAACTGCGGAGGTTGGACTTGTGGATGGAGAGGAGACCGGCTGATGTGGATCTGAGGGACCGTGAGGGTTGGTTGGGGGAGAGGAGGTCAGTGAGATATGGGGGGGGGCCAGATGGTGGAGGGCTTTGTAGGTGAGGACCAGGATTTTGTAGGTGATCCGGTGGGAGATGGGAAGCCAGTGAAGTTTTTTGAGGACTGGAGTGATGTGATGCCAGGATTTGGTGTGGGTGATGAGTCGGGCGGCTGCGTTCTGGACCAGTTGGAGTCGGTTGATGTAGGTGGAGCTGATGCCAAGGAGAAGTGAGTTGCAATAGTCCAGTCGGGAGGAGATGAAGGCATGGATGAGTCTTTCAGCAGCAGGCGGTGTGAGAGAGGGTCTGAGTTTGGTGATGTTGCGGAGATGAAAGAAGGAGGTTTTAATGACATGGCGGATGTGAGGCTCAAGGGAGAGGGTGGAATCAAAGATCACGCCAAGGTTGCGGGCCTGGGGAGATGGAGAGACAGTGGTGCCGTCGATGGTGAGAGTGGGGTTATTGATTTTGCTAAGTGGCTTTGGAGCCTATGAGGAGGAATTCTGTTTTATCGCTGTTGAGTTTGAGGAAATTATGTTGCATCCAGGTTTTTATAGCTATTACTATAGGTTTTTAAGTACTACTGATCTACAGCAGGTGGAGCTATAGCATGCGGGGTTAAAGAGCCTGCCTGGAGTATCAGGCCCTAACCTAGGACTTTGGTTCAAAATGCTGGTAATTCCTTACCTGCCCCCTATGGATGCTGCTCGACCCGCTGAGTTCCCTCAACATCCTGCTTTTATTTGCTCCCGATCCCAGCAATTTTAATTTAGAATCAGAATCACACTTTATTCGCCAAGTATAGAAACATAGAAACAGAAAATAGGTGCAGGAGTAGGCCATTCGGCCCTTCGAGCCTGCACCGCCATTCAATATGATCATGGCTGATCATCCAACTCAGTATCCTGTACCTACCTTCTCTCCATACCCCCTGATCCCTTTAGCCACAAGAGCCACATCTAACTCCCTCTTAAATATAGCCAATGAACTGTGGCCTCAACTACCTTCTGTGGCAGAGAGTTCCAGAGATTCACCACTCTCTGTGTGAAAAAAGTTTTTCTCATCTCAGTCCTAAAGGATTTCCCCTCTATCCTTAAGCTGTGACCACTTGTCCTGGACTTCCCCAACATCGGGAACAATCTTCCTGCATCTAGCCTGTCCCTTAAGAATTTTGTAAGTTTCTATAAGATCCCCCCTCAAACTCCTAAATTCTAGCGAGTACAAGCCGAGTCTATCCAGTCTTTCTTCATATGAAAGTCCTGACATCCCAGGAATCAGTCTGGTGAACCTTCTCTGTACTCCCTCTATGGCAAAGAATGTCTTTCCTCAGATTTGGAGACCAAAACTGTACGTATGTTTTGCAACATTCGAGGAATTTCATCGGCCAGGTCAGTCATGCAATTAGAAGCAACAGATCACACAAAAAACACATTTTAACATGAACATCCACCACAGTGACTCCTCCACATCCCTCACTGTGATGGAAGGCGAAATAAAGTTCAAGTCCTTTCCCTTAGTTCTTCCTCGGTCGTGGGCCTCGAGCCCCCGTTGACGGGACGATCTTGACTACCGAAGCCGGCAGCGTTTGGGCCCTCCGCGTCGAGGCGATTCGCTCCCGCATTGAGAGGATGTCAGCTCCCTAGCGCCGGGCGATCAAGTTCAAGTTCAAGTTCAAGTGAGTTTATTGTCATGTGTCCCTGTATAGGACAATGAAATTCTTGCTTTGCTTAGGCACACAGAAAATAGTAGGCATTTACTACAAAACAGATAAATGTGTCCATATACCATGATATAAATATATACACACATGAATAAATAAACTGGTAGTGCAAATAACAGAAAGTGGTTGCTAATAATCAGAGTTTTGTCCGAGCCAGGTTTAATAACCTGATGGCTGAGGGGAAGTAGCTATTCCTGAACCTGGTTGTTGCAGTCTTCAGGCTCCTGTACCTTCTACCTGAAGGTAGCAGGGAGATGAGTGTGTGGCCAGGATGGTGTGTGTCTTTGATGATACTGCCAGCCTTTTTGAGGCAGCGACTGCGATAAATCCCCTCGATGGAAGGAAGGTCAGAGCCGATGATGGACTGGGCAGTGTTTACTACTTTTTGTAATCTTTTCCTCTCCAGGGCGCTCAAATTTCCGAACCAAGCCACGATGCAACCGGTCAGCATGCTCTCGACTGCACCTGTAGAAGTTAGAGAGAGTCTTCCTTGACAATCCGACTCTCCATAATCTTCTCAGGAAGTAGAGGCGCTGATGAGCTTGATGATCAAACCTCGCGTCGGGGCTGGTTGAACCATCTGCGGCATTGGAGCTCCCGACTAGCCTCACCCGAGACTGCGAGCCCTTGATGCTAAGTCCGCGCTGGGAGCGATCCCAGTCAAGGGATCCGCTCCGATGTTAAAGTCCGCGCCCCGCGGTGGGGCTCACGACAGTCCGAGGAGGCTTCCAGCTCCATCGATCGAAGGCCGCAGAGCCCGGAGAATGTGATCCTAAAAATGATCACATCTCCCGGAAGGTAGGAACCTGAAAAAAGGTTTCCCCCGATCCCCCGGAGAGGTTGGGCAGGCTTGCACTTCTTGGAGTGCAGAGGGTGGTATTATAGGCAATAGACAATAGGTGCAGGAGTAGGCTGTTCGGCCCTTCGAGCCAGCACCGCCAATCAATGTGATCATGGCTGATCATCCCCAATCAGTACCTCCCCCTGTTCCTGCCTTCTCACCACATCCCGTGACTCCGCTATCTTTAAGAGCCCTATCTAACTCTCCCTTGAAAGCATCCAGAGAATTGGCCTCCACCGCCCTCTGAGGCAGAGAATTCCACAGACTCACAACTCTCTGGGTGAAAACGTTTTTCCTCATCTCCGTTCGAAATGGCCTACCCCTAATTCTTAAACTGTGGCCGGACAAAAATGCTGGAGAAACTCAGCTGGTGAGGCAGCATCTGTGGAGCGAAGGAAATAGGCAACGTTTCGGGCTGAAACCTTTCTTCAGACCTTCTCCATTTTTAAACTGTGGCCCCAGGTTCTGGACTCCCTTAACATCAGGAACATGTTTCCTGCCTCTAGTGTGTCCAATCCCTAAATAATCTTATATGTTTCAATAAGATCCCCTCTCATCCTTAGGAACCCGAGAGGCAAATAATTCCACACAGAGGGCGGTGTGTATATGGAAAGAGTTACCCCAGCTAAACCATGATCTATTCTCCATTTTCCTTGAACATCTTCCCCTTTGATGTCTCCTTTTCACACCTTACCCTTCCATATCTCTATGTCTGAGGAAGGACATTATTGCCATAGAGGGAGTGCAGAGAAGGTTCACCAGACTGATTCCTGGGATGTCAGGACTGTCTTATGAAGAAAGACTGGATAGACTTGGTTTATACTCTCTAGAATTTAGGAGATTGAGAGGGGATCTTATAGAAACTTACAAAATTCTTAAGGGGTTGGACAGGCTAGATGCAGGAAGATTGCTCCCGATGTTGGGGAAGTCCAGGACAAGGGGTCACAGCTTAAGGATAAGGGGGAAATCCTTTAAAACCGAGATGAGAAGAACTTTTTTCACACAGAGAGTGGTGAATCTCTGGAACTCCCTGCCACAGAGGGTAGTCGAGGCCAGTTCATTGGCTATATTTAAGAGGGAGTTAGATGTGGCCCCGGTGGCTAAGGGGATCAGAGGGTATGGAGAGAAGGCAGGTACGGGATACTGAGTTGGATGATCAGCCATGATCATATTGAATGGCGGTGCAGGCTCGAAGGGCCGAATGGCCTACTCCTGCACCTAATTTCTATGTTTCTATGTTTCTATGTTTCCCTCTCCCCTGACTCAGTCTGAAGAAAGGTCTCGACCAGAAACGTCACCCATTCCTTCTCTCCAGAGATGCTGCCGTCACCCGCTGAGTTTCTACAGCATTTTTGTCTACCTTCGATTTTCCAGCATCTGCAGTTCCTTCTTAAACACCTGCAGTTCGGTTGCTTCACAGAACGACACAAAATGCTGGAGCAACTGGGCGGGGAAGCATTTTTTATTTTTTTTTAAATTGTTACAGGAAGCAAACACCTCAACCTGATAAACAACAGCAGTTCGCCAACCACACCCTTGCGGTGGCAGGTTAGTGATAAAGAAACGCATTCTTTCAGCTACCACCTTGCGAAACAGGTTGAGCAGTGGGAAGAGAAAGCTGAAAAGGGGTTAGTTGTTTACAGCCTTTAAGAAGGAGAGGAGCTGCGCTGTAACTGAAGTTTACGAGGCCGAAATCTACTCAGGTGAGATCTACTAGGGTGAGATCTACTAGGTAGAAATCTCGTAGGTAAAAATCTCAGGTTGAAATCTACTAGGGTGAAATCTACAAGGCTGAAATCTAAGTAGAAATATAGGTAGAAATTTACAAGGGTGAAAACTACTAGGGTGAAATCTACCAGGGTGAACTCTACTTGTTTGAAACCTAGGGTGAAATCTACAAGGGTGAAATATACTAGGTAGAAATCTCAGGGTGAAATCTACAAGGGTTGAAATCTACAAGGGTTGAAATCTAGGGTGAAAACTACTGGGGTGAAATCTACAAGGGTTGAAATCTAGGGTGAAAACTACTGGGGTGAAATCTACAAGGGTTGAAATCTACTAGGGTGAAATCTACTTGTTTGAAATCTACCAGGGTGAAATCTAGGGTGAAATCTACCGGGGTGAAATCTACTGGGGTGAAATTTACTTGTTTGAAATCTTGGGTGAAATCTACTGGGGTGAAACTTACAAGGGTTGAAATCTACTTGTTTGAAAGCTACAGGGTGAAATCTACAAGGGTGAAATCTACATGGGTTGAAATCTAGGGTGAAATCTACTTGTTTGAAATCTAGGGTGAAATCTACAAGGGTTTAAATCTAGGGTGAAATCTACTAGGGTGAATGTACAAGGGTTGAAATCTACTTGTTTGAAATTTACTAGGTTGACATTACGAGGAGAGAGAGACACACACACACACACACAACATGGGAGGCAAGAGTCCAGCGTTCCTTGTGATGGGGCTGGTGGTGTTGATCGCCGCGATGGCTCTGTATCTGTGGACCGTGATGTCGGAGAACTCGCTGCTGCGGCTGGAGAGCGACCGGACCAGGGACGAGGGCAGGCAGCTGAGGAGTGCGAGAGACCAGCTCCAGACGCAGCTGGGCGAGTCCACCATGGTCCTCAACGACAAGAAGCACTACATCAGCGAGATCGACGATAAATTCCTCAAGACCAGCGGGGCGCTGGAGAAACAAGTCGCCGAGGTGCGGCAGTGCATGGAGCAGAAGGTGGGTCGGGGCGAGAAAGGTGGGGGAGGCGTTTAAATCCCGGGGTATCGATAGGATCGATTAGTAACACTTCCGTCCCTGTCTCTCTCCCCTCCATCTCTCATCCTCTCTCCCCTGTCCCTCTCCCACGTCTCTTTCTCTCCCCCGTCTCTACCAAGCTCCCCTCTGAAGGTCGGGACGAGAAATGTGGGCGTTCGATCGATTAATAACACCCCCCGTCTATCTCTCCACTCTCTCCCCTCCCCGCTGAAGGTAGAAGGTAGGTCGGGACGTGAAGGGTGGGGAGGCGTTCAGCTCGCAAGCGATGCAGTGCCCGTGGTATCAATAGGATCGATTAATAACACTCACCCTCCCGTCTCTCCCCCCCCCCCCCCCCTGTCTCTCTCCCCACGTCTCCCTTTCTCCCCACTGTCTCTCTCTCTCCCCCTGTCTCTTCCCCACTCTCTTTCCCCCTTGTCTCTCCCTCCCCCTGTCTCTTCCCCACTCTCTCTCCCCCCCCCCCCCCCCGTTTCTCCCTCTCCCCCTCTGTCTATATTTAAGAGGGAGTTAGATGTGGCTAAAGGGATCAGGGGGTATGGAGAGAAGGCAGGTACAGGATACTGAGTTGGATGATCAGCCATGATCATATTGAATGGCGATGCAGGCTCGAATGGCCTACTCCTGCACCTATTTTCTATGTTTCTATGTCTTTCTCTCCTGTCTCTCTCTCCCCACGTCTCCCTTTCTCCCCACTGTCTCTCACTCTCTCTCTCCCCTGTCTCTCTCCCCCCTGTTTCTCCCTCTCACCCTCTGTCTCCTTCTCTCTCTCCTCCTGTCTCTCTCCCCCGTCTCCCTCTCGCCCGTCTCTCTCCCTCCCCGTCTCCCTTTCTCCCCTCTGTCTCTCTCTCTCTCCCTCTCTGTCTCTCTCTCCCTCCCCCCCCCCCGTTTCTCTCTACCCCCCTCTTCTCTCCCCTACTCTCTCCCCTCCTGTCTTCCCCCCCCCCTGTCTCTCTCTCCCCCCTCATCTCTCCCTCTCTCCCCCCCCCCGCTAGTCTCTCTCTCTCCCCCTCACCTCTCCCCCTCCCCCCTGATTGGGATGTGTAAACATTGCATCTTTGTGGGACCAGTCTGTTGCTGAAGGTGCTCCTCAGGCTGACCAGTGTGTCACGGAGGGGGTGTGAGCTGTGTTGTCCAGGAGGCTCCGCAGTTTGAGGAGCATCCTCCCGTCCGAGACCACCCTCCCGTCCGAGACCACCTCCCCTCCGAGACCACCTCCCGTGAATCCCAACACCAACTCCGCCACCGGGACGGAGCCAGCCTTCCCGATGAGTTTGTCGATCCTGTCGAAATCCGCAGCCTTCGTCCCTGCCGCCTTGCTATGAGAATGCAGGGTGACTTGGACAGGTTGGGGGAGTGGGCAGATGCATGGCAGATGGAGTTAAATGCGGATAAATTCGAGGTTATCTACTTTGGTACCAAAAACAGGAAGGCAGATTACTATCTAAATGGCGTCACACTAGAAAAAGGGGAAGTACAACGGGATCTGGGGGTCCTTGTACATCAGTCTATGAAAGTAAGCATGCAGTTACAGCAGGCAGTGAAGAAAGCGAATGGCATGTTGGCCTTTATAACAAGAGTCGTCGAGTATAGGAGCAAAGAGGTCCTTCTGCAGTTGTACAGAGCCCTAGTGAGACCACACCTGGAGTATTGTGTGCAGTTTTAGTCCCCTAATTTGAGGAAGGACATTCTTGGTATTGAGGGAGTGCAGCGTAGGTTCACAAGGTTAATTTCCAGGATGGCGGGACTGTCATATGCTGAGAGAATGGAGCAGCTGGGCTTGTACACTCTGGAGTTTAGAAGGATGAGAGGGGATCTCATTGAAACATATAAGATTGTTTAGGGTTTGGACTCGGGTAATTTTCAGCCCCATTTCCGTAACCGGCTTACTGAAATGGATGAAAAATAGGCCCACTTGCGTACTACACGTCAGCCCATTGTATTTAGCAGGAGTGGTCTATCTTGCTCCGCTATAGGATCTTTGCTTCAGGTACGGGTGGGGGAGGGACGGAGAGAGAGGGAAAACAAGGGTTACTTGAAGTTAGAGAAATTAGTATTCATACCACTGGGTTTGTAAACTGTGAGATTGAGGAACCTGAAAACAAGAAACTGAAAGAGCTGCTAAGAGGTTTGGGAAATATAAGAGTCTCTCATGAGGGAATTAAATTCCCCTTTGAGCTCAAATGTGTTGACACTGTTGCACTGTACACCCTGGAGTTTAGAAGGATGAGAGGGCATCTCATTGAAACATATAAGATGTTTAAGGGTTTGGACACACTAGCGGCAGGAAACATGTTCCCGATGTTGGGGGAGTCCAGAACCAGGGGCCACACACACACAGTTTAAGAATAAGGGGTAAGCCATTTAGAACAGAGACGAGGAAACATTTTTTTTTCTCACAGGGAGTTGTGAGTCTGTGGAATTCTCTGCCTCAGAGGGCGGTGGAGGCAGGTTCTCTGGATGCTTTCAAGAGAGAGCTAGATAGGGCTCTTGAAGATAGCGGAGTCAGGGGATATGGGGAGAAGGCAGGAACGGGGTACTGATTGGGGATGATCAGCCACGATCACATTGAATGGTGGTGCTGGCTCGAAGGGCCGAATAAATCCTACTCCTGCACCTATTGTCTATTGTGTTTAAGAAGGAACTGCAGATGCTGGAAAATCGAAGGTACACAAAAATGCTGGAGAAACTCAGCGGGTGCAGCAGCATCTATGGAGCGAAGGAAATAGGCAACGTTTCGGGACGAAACGTTGCCTGTTTCCTTCGCTCCATAGATGCTGCTGCACCCGCTGAGTTTCTCCAGCATTTTTGTGTATCTCCTATTGTCTATTGTTGCCTTCGACCATGTATCTGTACACTGTGGACGGCCCGATCATGTCCTGTCTTTCTGCTGACTTGGTGCTTTGCTTGCAAGTAATAACACGATATACAGTAGACAATTACAAATAATTGCATCAGCAGTTCCTACAGTATAGGCTCGTAGCCAGAGGGATGATTCTCTGACTTCTCTCCATCTCCGGGCGTTGATTCAGAAGAAATTTTCCACCCACGATCCAAATATTAAACTACGGCGTGTAGGAATGAACCGCAGATGCTGCCTTACACCGAAGATCTGTACCTCAGTACACGTGACAATAAACTAAACTAAACTAATTGGCTCCTGTAACGAATAGCAAAGATCCTATTTGAGTATAGGATTTGAGTATAGGAGCAGGGAGGTTCTACTGCAGTTGTACAGGGTCTTGGTGAGACCACACCTGGAGTATTGGGTACAGTTTTGGTCTCCTAATCTGAGGAAGGACATTCTTGCCATAGAGGGAGTACAGAGAAGGTTCACCAGACTGATTCCTGGGATGTCAGGACGTTCATATGAAGAAAGACTGGATAGACTCGGTTTGTACACGCTAGAATTTAGAAGATTGAGGGGGGATCTTATAGAAACTTACAAAATTCTTAAGGGGTTGGACAGGCTAGATGCAGGAAGATTGTTCCCGATGTTGGGGAAGTCCAGAACAAGGGGTCACAGTTTAAGGATAAGGGGGAAATCTTTTAGGACCGAGATGAGGAAAACATTTTTCACACAGAGAGTGGTGAATCTGTGGAATTCTCTGCCACAGAAGGTAGTTGAGGCCAGTTCATTGGCTATATTTAAGAGGGAGTTTGATGTGGCCCTTGTGGCTAAAGGGATCAGGGGGTATGGAGAGAAGGCAGGTACGGGATACTGAGTTGGATGATCAGCCATGATCATATCGAATGGCGGTGCAGGCTCGAAGGGCCGAATGGCCTACTCCTGCACCTATTTTCTATGTTTCTATAGCGGAGCAAGATAGATCACTCCTGCTAAATGCAATGGGCTGACGTGTAGTATGCAACGGGGCTTTTTTTCATCCATTTCAGTAACCCGACCCGACTCGCAGTGTAATCAACGTTGCGGGGGAACAGTTTGTGTTAATAAATTAAAATTCTGGATGGGGAGGGGGGGAAAGAAAAAACAAGCAAAACAAAAGAAAAAAAGAAGGAAGGAAAAAAAAAATCTGAAAATGAAGAGAAGATTTTTCCCAAATTACATTTTTTTTACCAGGATGTTTCCGTAACCGGCTTCCGTCTCCGCACTTGTATCCTACGGGATCTTTGGTGCGGAGACGGAAGCCGGTTACGGAAATGGGGCCGGAAATTACCCACGAATCTGCCCATGACCGTACTACGTCCATTTCGTCGAGTGGACTATCTTGCTCCGCTGTAGGATCTTTGGTGAATAGGACCCGGGTTCCATCCCGACTACGGGCGCTTGTCTGCGCGGAGTTTGTACGTTCTCCCCTTGGGTTTCCTCCGAGATCTTCGGCTTCCTGCCACACTCCACTTCGGCGCACCGAGTCCGCGCCGAACCAGCGATTCCCCGCACACTAGCACCACCCCTACACACACTAGGGACAATGTTACAGTGGAGCCAAGCCTGTTAAGCTACAAACCTGCACGTCTTTGGAGTGCGGGAGGAAACCGGAGATCCCGGAGAAAACCCACGCAGTCACGGGGAGAACGTGCAAACTCCGTGCGGGCAGCACTCACCCGAGTCGGGATCGAACCCGGGTCTCTAGCGCTGTAAAGCAGCAACTCTAACGCTGCGCCACCTTGCAACACTGAGGGTGGAATGTGAGGGGCAACTTTTTTTTACACTAAGGGCGGTGGGACGACAGATGGCACAATGGGCTAAGTGTTCGGCTGGCAACCGGAAGGTGGCCGGTTCGAATCCCGCTTGGAGTGCATACTGTCGTTGTGTCCTTGGGCAAGACACTTCGCCCACCTTTGCCTGTGTGTGAATGTGTGTGAGTGATTGGTGGTGGTCGGAGGGGCCGTAGGCGCAGATTGGCAGCCACGCTTCCGTCAGTCTGCCCCAGGGCAGCTGTGGCTACAGAAGTAGCTTACCACCACCGAGTGTGACTGAGGAGTGAATGAATAATGCGATGTAAAGCGCCTTGAGTATTAGAAAGGCGCTATATAAATCCCATCCATTATTATTATTATTATCTGGAACGAGCTGCCAGAGGAGATAGCTGGGGCAGGTACTATCACATAGAAACATAGAAAATAGGTGCAGGAGTAGGCCTACACCAGCACCTATTGTCTATTATCTATTATCTATAAATTCCAGTGAATGTAAGCCCAGTCGATCCATTCTTTTTTTTTTCCCCAAAGTTTAAAAAATATTTGGACAGGTGCATGGATAGGATAAGTTTAGAGAGGATATGGGCCAAACGCAGGCAGGTGGGACTAGTGTAGATGGGCTTGCAGGTCAGGTTGGACTGAAGGGCCTGCTTACTCGTTGCCTGTCTCTATAACACGACTCCATTTTGATTCTAGCTTGCCACTAAACCTGTTTGTGCCAACCCAGAAACAAACAGGTTCCCTCTTTGTTATCAGCAACGTACTTTGGTCGTTGAACCCTCTGGCATCCATCCCAGCCGGGTTGTGTAATTTATCATCCCAAGCCTCTCTGTTTGTCCTTGGCAGTTAAGGTACAGTATGTTCCAGCCACAATAGCAGGCAAAGCAGCCACTCAGGCTGAAAGGAGTTTTTTTTTAACCAGTTCAGTGCCAGCAGTTAATGCCTCGAAATGTGTAAAACATAGAAACATAGAAACATAGAAAATAGGTGCAGGAGTTAGCCATTCGGCCCTTCGAGCCTGCACCGCCATTCGATATGATCATGGCTGATCATCCAACTCAGTATCCCGTCCCTGCCTTCTCTCCATACCCCCTGATCCCTTTAGCCACAAGAGCCACATCTAACTCCCTCTTAAGTATAGCCAATTAACTGGCCTCAACTACCTTCTGTGGCAGAGAATTCCACAGATTCACCACTCCCCGTGTAAAATCCTGTGTAGGAAGGAACTGCCTGTAACCTTGTCCTGCCCAAAAACCCTATAGCGGAGCAAGATAGACCACTCCTGCTAAATGCAATGGGCTGACGTGTAGTACGCAACGGAGCGGAACGGTGGCCATTTTAGTGACCCGACCCGACCCCATCCGACCCGACCCGCAGTGTAATCAACGTTGCGGGGGAACAGTTTGTGTTAATAAATTATAATTCTGAAAATGAGCAGAAGATTTTTATCAAATAACTTTTATTTTTACGAGGATGTTTCCGTAACCGGCTTCCGTCTCCGCACTAGTTATCTTTGTTCCGCTATGGGATCTTTGGTGCGGAGACGGAAGCCGGTTACGGAAATGGGGCCGAAAATTACCCGTGAACCTGCCCATGACCGTACTACGTCTTTTTCGTCGAGTGGACCATCTTGCTCCGCTATAGGATCTTTGGTTCGGCCCAGAGGCTGGGACGCATGTCTGTGAGCGGATGGCGGGCCACATCTACCACGTGTACACATGGATCCCGCCCCTATCACGCCCCGGATGGCAGGCATCAAATCACGTGCTCACATAGATCCTCCCACTTCGAGGAAGCCACCGAGACTGGCCCCTAGTTACGGGCGCTCGCCAAAATGGCGCACCATGGCTCTGTCATCAAGGCGGAGGCTCAAATCAGATATTACGGCAGGAAAATACGTCACGTTGCAGACATGGGCTGAGAAATAGCAGAGAGAGTTGAATCCATGCAAGCACGAGGGGTAGCGGTTAGGCTCGCCAACTGTCCCGTATTAACTGGGACATCCCGTATATTGAGCTAAGTTGGTTTGTCCCGTACGGGACCGCCCTTGTCCTGTATTTGACCACTGCCACTCAGGTTGAGGGGACTGTCGGGTCGGACCCCACCTCACCTGTCCCGATGTAGTGCAGCAGCAGCAGCGCCTCGCCCGTGGCCCCGTCGGTCGGTCAGTCTGCAGCCCGGCCAGCTGTCAGTCCGACACCACCACCACCCCATCCTTCTCACGGCCGACCGTCGGTTCGTGAGTTGGACGGGGCGCCGGACTGCGCGCGCGGGCGGCCCCCGGGCCCAAAACCCCTCAGCTGGCCCGCCGGCTGGGCTTTGTGTGCAGTCCAGCACCCGGCCCAACTCATCATTCGCCCAGCCACGGCCGAGTCGGTCGACGAATTGCCGTGGGGAATGTGTGCCGTATTTTGACCTTTTGTCCCGTATTTGGGAGTGAGAAAGTTGTCGACCTTACATGCAGGCAGAGGAGATTTGTTGATCTTGGCATCGTGTTGGTTCAAATGACCTGTTCGTCTGATGTACTGTTCTCTGTTCTATGACCTATAAACATTGGCTCCATAGAAACATAGACAAAGAAACATAGAAAATAGGTGCCAGGAGTAGGTCATTCGGCCCTTCGAGCCTGCACCACCATCCAATATGATCATGGCTGATCATCCAACTCAGTAACCTGTACATAGAAACCTAGAAACATAGAAAATAGGTGCTGGAGTAGGCCATTCGGCCCTTCGAGCCTGCACCGCCATTCAATATGATCATGGCTGATCATCCAACTCAGTATCCCATCCCTGCCTTCTCTCCATACCCCCTGATCCCTTTAGCCACAAGGGCCACATCTAACTCCCTCTTAAATATAGCCAATGAACTGGCCTCAACTACATAAACCAGGCTCTTTCAATAACATGACTCTTTAAAAAAAAAAAGTTTTGTTAAGGGATTGAAGGACAAAGATTGTTAAGGGCTTGGACACGCTAGAGGCAGGAAACATGTTCCCGATGTTGGGGGAGTCCAGAACCAGGGGCCACACACACACAGTTTAAGAATAAGGGGTTGGCCATTTAGAACGGAGACGAGGAAACACTTTTTCTCACAGAGAGTGGTGAGTCTGTGGAATTCTCTGCCTCAGAGGGCTGTGGAGGCCGGTTCTCTGGATGCTTTCAAGAGAGAGCTAGATAGGGCTCTTAAAAATAGCGGAGTCAGGGGATATGGGGAGAAGGCAGGAACGGGGTACTGATTGGGGATGATCAGCCATGATCACATTGAGTGGCGGTGCTGGGTCGAAGGGCCAAATGGCCTACTCATGCACCTATTGTCTATTGTTGCGTTCAGTTTAGAGATTCAGCGCAGAAACAGGCCCTTCGGCCCACCGGGTCCGCGCCGACCAGCGATCCCCCTCACATTAACACTATCCCTACACACACACACACACACACACACACTGTGCAGGGGCAAATTTATTTTAAACATTTAACGTTTAACACCAAGCCAATTTAACGACATACCTGTCCGTCAACGGAGTGTGGGAGGAAACCGAAGTTCTCGGAGAAAACGTCTCGGGGAGAACGTGCAAACTCCGTACGGACAGCACCCGTAGTCGGGACCGAAACCGGATCTCCGGCGCTGTGAGCGCTGTAAAGGGGCTGTCCCACTGTACGAGCTAATTCAAGAGTTCTCCCGAGTTTCCCCCGATTCGAACTCGGAGAATTACGGTAATGGGTACTCGGGGCTCTCGTGCTTACCGCATTTCCCGAGTACCTGCCGTTAGAGTTACATAGCAACATAGACATAGAAATTAGGTGCAGGAGTAGGCCATTCGGCCCTTCGAGCCTGCACCGCCATTCAATATGATCATGGCTGATCATCCAACTCAGTATCCCGTACCTGCCTTCTCTCCATACCCTCTGATCCCCTTAGCCACAAGGGCCACATCTAACTCCCTCTTAAATATAGCCAATTGACTGGCCTCGACTACCCTCTGTGGCAGGGAGTTCCAGAGATTCACCACTCTCTGTGTGAAAAAAGTTCTTCTCATCTCGGTTTTAAAGGATTTCCCCCTTATCCTTAAGCTGTGACCCCTTGTCCTGGACTTCCCCAACATCGGGAGCAATCTTCCTGCATCTAGCCTGTCCAACCCCCTAAGAATTTTGTAAGTTTCTATAAGATCCCCTCTCAATCTCCTAAATTCTAGAGAGTATAAACCAAGTCTATCCAGTCTTTCTTCATAAGACAGTCCTGACATCCCACCCTACGAGCCGCTAAGAGACGTCCCCGAGCTCCGACGTACCCGCTGCGTACATTCTACGTACTTACCACGAGTTTGATTTTTTTTTTAACTCGGGAGAGCTCTTTTTTTTTTCCAAAAAATTTATTCAATTATTCAAAATAATATTTACATTACAATAAAACAAGCCAGAACCCACCACCATAATACAATACAAACATGTATCCATAATAAACTACTACACAACTATGATACAATCCTTATTGAGGATACATTCAACACCCTGCGGAGCCCAGCAGTCCCGGAACTCCCTCAGGGTGCCCGCAGACAGGGCGTATTCCCTTTCTAATCCCACCCAGGCACGGACGTAACCCCGGAAAAGGGGCAGGCAGCTGGCTCGGGTAGAGCCCTCCACCCCAGGAGAGTTCTTGGGTGAACTCGTACAGTGGGACAGCCCCTTTAGGCAGTAACTCTCCGCTGCGCCTCCGTGCATCTTTACATGTAGCATAACATAGAAACATTGAAAATAGGTGCAGGAGTAGGCCATTCGGCCCTTCGAGCCAGCACCGCCATTCAATATGATCATGGCTGATCGTCCCCAATCAGTACCCCGTTCCTGCCTTCTCCCCATATCCCCATAACATTGATGTAGTATAACATTGAGTCCATTTCAAATCTCAGAGCAATCTCTCATTTATTTTCAAGCCAACTATTTTCCCTCTCATCACAATTACAATTCAATTTATTGTCATTTGGACCCCTTGAGGTCCAAACGAAATGTCGTTTCTGCAGCCATACATTACAAACAAATAGACCCAAGACACAACATAATTTACATAAACATCCATCACATTGCTGTGATGGAAGGCCAAAAAAACTTCTCTCTCCACTGCACTCCCCCCCCCGATGTCAGAGTCAAAGTCAAAGCCCCCGGCGGGCGATGGCGAATTGTCCCGTGGCCATTAAAGCCACGCCGGGTGATGCAGGGTCGCACACCGGGTCTTGGTGTTAGAGCCCCCGGCGCGCGCTCGCAATCCTGCGGCCATTCCAAGCCGCGCGGGTCGGTGCTGTAAGGCCCCGCTCCAGGAGCTCCTCAACCCCGCAACTCGGGCGGGAGAAGTCGCCGTTGCGGAAGCCCCGAAAAGCGGTCTCCCTCCAGGGACCCGCGGGCTCCCGGTGTCACTGTCCGCCAAACCCGCAGTTGCAGCCACCGAATCTCCGGGGGTCGGGCCGCAGCAGCGTCCACCACAGCTCCACCCGCTCTGGACTCGGCCAGCTCCGCGACGGTGAGGTGAGTAGTCGGCACCACAGCCCCCGGTCTTCCTGTTGGAGGCCGCTCCTCGTTGCAGCGTCCGTTAACATCCTCTTCCTGACCCATCTGTCAAGCCATAAGTTCAGAAGTGATAGGAGCAGAATTAGGCCATTCGGCCCGTCGAGTTTACTCCGCCATTCAATCATGGCCGATCTACCTCTCCCTCCATACCCCATTCTCATGGGTACACAAAAATGCTGGAGAAACTCAGCGGGTGCAGCAGCAACTATGGAGCGAAGGAAATAGGCAGCGTTTCGGGCCGAAACCCATTCTCCTGCCTTCTCCCCATAACCCCTGACACCCGCACTAATCAAGAATCTATCTATCTCTGCCTTAAAAACATGCACCGACTTGTGGCCTCCACAGCCGTCTGTGGCTAAGAATTCCACCCTCTGACTAACGAATTTCCTCCACGTCTCCTTCATAAAGGAACGCCCTTTAATTCTATGAGGCAACTTATGCCAGAGGCAATATACATCATTCCTTTAAGGGTTTTTAATCAAACTTACTTTGAAAATTGCAGTGGGAAAAAGCACCTGCTCTTTGCGGTATATGTAAACTTCAAACCGGTTGAGTACATTCTTATTTGCTGATACGTGGCACCTTGCGATATCTGTGTGGTAATTACGGTGGCGCAGCGGTAGATGCGCTGCCTCATGGCGCCAGAGATCCGGGTTCGATCCTGGCTATGGGTGCTGTCTGCACGGAGTTTGCCCGTTCTCCCCGTGATGCTCGTGGGTTTTCTCCGGGTGCTCCGGTTTTCTCCCGCGTTCTAAAGGACTGTGGGTTTGTGTGTAGGATAGAACTAGTGTAGGGGTGATCTAGGGTCACCAACTGTCCCGTATTAGCCGGGACATCCCGTATTGGGCTATAGGAGCAGGGAGGTTCTACTGGTTAGTCTGAAGAAGGGTTTCGGCCCGAAACGTCGCCTATTTCCTTCGCTCCATAGATGCTGCTGCACCCGCTGAGTTTCCCCAGCAATTTTGTGTACCTTCGAGGTTCTACTGCAGTTGTACAGGGTCTTGGTGCGACCACACCTGGAGTATTGCGTACAGTTTTGGTCTCCTAATCTGAGGAAAGACATTCTTGCC
>NC_046002.1:5515601-5588101 GCF_010909765.2 Amblyraja radiata | reverse complement strand
AACATTTTTCACACACACAGAGAGTGGTGAATCTCTGGAATTCTCTGCCACAGAAGGTAGTTGAGGCCACAGTTCATTGGCTATATTTACGAGGGAGTTAGATGTGGCCCTTGTGGCTAAAGGGATCAGGGGGTATGGAGAGAAGGCAGGTACAGGATACTGAGTTGGATGATCAGCCATGATCATATCGAATGGCGGTGCAGGCTCGAAGGGCCGAATGGCCTCTACTCCTGCACCTATTTTCAATGTTTCTATTGTGCTATCTACCAAAACAGAATGATGAAATTCATAAGTTCCAAAGTGATAGGAGCAGAATGAGGCCATTCGGCCCATCAAGGCCACTCCGCCATTCAATCACGGCTGATCTATCTCTCCCTCCTAACCCCATTCTCCTGCCTTCTCCCCACAACCCCTGACCCCCGCACTAATCAAGAATCTATCTATCTCTGCCTTAAAAATATCCACTGACTTGTGGCCTCCACAGCCGTCTGTGGCTAAGAATTCCACCCTCTGACTAACGAATTTCCTCCACGTCTCCTTCATAAAGGAACGCCCTTTAATTCTATGAGGCAACTTATGCCAGAGGCAATATACATCATTCCTTTAAGGGTTTTTAATCAAACTTACTTTGAAAATTGCAGTGGGAAAAAGCACCTGCTCTTTGCGGTATATGTAAACTTCAAACCGGTTGAGTACATTCTTATTTGCTGATACGTGGCACCTTGCGATATCTGTGTGGTAATTACGGTGGCGTAGCGGTAGAGACACTGCCTCGTGGCGCCAGAGATCCGGGATCGATCCTGGCTACGGGTGCTGTCTGCACGGAGTTTGCCCGTTCTCCCCATGATGCTCGTGGGTTTTCTCCGGGTGAATCCCACAGATTCACCACCCTCTGGCTAAAGAAATTCCTCCTCATCTCCTTCCTAAAGGAACGTCCTTTAATTCTGAGGCTGTGCCCTCTGGTCCTAGACTCTAGACTCTCCCACTAGTGGCAACATCCTCTCCACATCCACTCTATCCAGGACATTTCACTATTCTGTACGTTTCAATGAGATCCCCTCTCATTCTTCTAAACTCCAGCGAGTGCAGGCCCAGCGCCGACAAACGCTCATCGTACGTTAGTTAACCCCCTCGTTCCTGGGATGGTTTTTGTAAACCTCCTCTGGACCCTCTCTCCAGAGCCGGCCAACATCCTTCCTCAGATACGGGGCCCAAAACTGCTCGCAATATTAATACGTCAATTCTGTAGGGAAGGTGGGATAACATCGAACCAGTGTGAATGAATAAGTTTATTGGCCAAGTATTCACATACAAGGAATTTGCCTTGGTGCTCCACCCGCAAGTGACGACGACAACGAATGAGCAATAGATGATCGGTGTGGACTCGATGAATGTCCCCTCCTGTTTCTCCTACAAAAACTCCAACCCTTTCAATCGTTCAACGCCGAACCTTGCATTTCCAGCTGGTTATTTTCTTGCCTGTTTCCCTCGCTGGGCCTCACAGCGCCAGAGACCCGGGTTCCACCCCGACCACGGGCGCTTGACCGTACCGAGTTTGCACCTTCTTCCCCGTGACCTGCGTGGGTTTTCTCCGGGTGCTCCGGGTTTCCTCCCACACTCCAAAGACCCGCAGGTTGGCAGGTTAATCGGCCTCCCCCGTAAATCGTGTGTAGGATAGTGCAAGCGTACGGTGGAGGTGGTGGCGGCAGGTTCGATTTTATCATTTAAAAATAAATTGGATAGGTATATGGACGGGAAAGGAATGGAGGGTTATGGTCTGAGTGCAGGTAGATGGGACTAGGTGAGAGTAAGGGTTCGGCACGGACTAGAAGGGCCGAGATGGCCTGTTTCCGTGCTGTCATTGTTATTTGATTTGATTTGATTCAATTTATTGTCATTGCACTTTTCAGTGCAAAGAAATGGTTTAGCTTGCAGTCAAAACATAGAATAAATAACTAACACTCAACACAGTTTAAAGTCCCAAAGTCATTGTCTCTTCCCTCCTTGCTCTCCCTCTGCTCTGAGGCAATCCAAGCCTCCGATGTTGTGACCCCGCCGGGTGATGGTAGGTAAGTCCGTGCTCCGCAAGCGGGCCGGTTCGAACTCCGCGGCCCCGGGGCGGTCGAAGCTGCCGAAGCTGCCGCCCTCCAGTCCAGCAGGAGCTGCGGAAAACAGAACTCGAGCTCCCGACGACGATGTCGTCCACTGGCCCGTGGCTCGAGCCTCCAAGGCTCCAAAGTCGGGTCGGAATAACGTTGGGTCGCCCCGCAACCACAGCCCCGGAGTCGGCAACATCGCGCTGGCAAGTCCTGGGTCCGACTCCGCAGCCGCGAGGTCGGTCGCAGTTGGAGGCCGCCAGCTCCGCGATAGGCCTCAGCGCAGACGGACGTGGAGACGGGGGGGATACGGCAGGAAAGGTCGCATCCCCCCCCCCCCCCGAAGGAAGAGTCAAAAAACATGTATAACCGAAATATGGTTATACCGGCTGATCACCGGTCGGCATGGGACTAGGGCCTGTTTCCACGCTGTATCTCCGAGCTAACGGGCACAGCCGATGGTTGGAGTGGATTCGGTGGGTCAAGCCAAGTCAGATTTATTTATATAGCACATTTAAAAAACAACTCTCGTTGGCCAAAGTGGCTTACATTTGTTATAAGAATAGCACAACAAAACAAACTACATACATATATACATGTAGCCCTCACTCAGAGGACGTCAGGAAAGGTTTGGGAGTATAGATAAGTCTTTAGTCTTGACTTAAAGGAGTCGATGGAGGGGGCTGTTCGTTCTGATGGGAAGGGGGATGCTGTTCCACAGTCTAGGAGCTGCAACCGCAAAGGCACGGTCGGTCGCCCCTGAGCTTATGCCTAGACCGCGGGATATTCAGCAGCCCCCCAAGTCGGCCGATCTGAGGGGCCTGGAGGTGGAGTGGTGGGTGAGAAGACTTTTTATGTAGGTGGGGGCAGGGCAAGCCCATTGAGGGCTTTGTAGACATGGAGGAGGGTCTTGAAGTTTATACGGAACCGCACAGGGAGCCAGTGGAGAGAGGCCAGGATCGGGGGTGGTGATGTGGTCCCTTTTTCGGGTGCCCGTCAGGAGTCTCGCTGCGGGTCGAAGGGCCCGTTTCCCCCATCATATCTCCAAACTAAACTAAACTAAACGGTCACGGTGGCGCAGCGGTCACTGTTGCCGCCTAACAGCGAATGCAGCGCCGGAGACCCGGGTTCCATCCCGACTACGGGTGGTGCCGTCTGTGCGGAGTTTGCACGTTTGTCCACGAAGACCCCGACATCTTCGGTTTCCTCCCACACTCCAAAAACATACCAGTCTGTAGGTGCGTTGGCTTGGTAAATGTGAAACAAATAGTCTCTAGTGTGGGTGTAGGATGGTGTTGGTGTGCGGGGATCGCTGGCCGGCACGGATCCGATGGGCCGAAGGGCCTGTTTCCGCGCTGTACCTCTAAAACTAAAGAACTCTTTTCTTTCCAGTGGTCAACTGAAGACCCCTTTTGCCAAATCTCGCTGGACATCAGAGCCATCGCTTGTCCTGGAGTTAACACAATGAGGTGGAAGAATCACGGGACGGAAATGAAAATAAGACTCCGGGTCGCATCCTATTCCTTCCTTCCTTACGACATGTCCAATGGGACTCTAACATTTCTTATCTCCTGAAGAAACCTCCTTCATCCCCCCCCCCCCGCTCAAAACTCGTTGGGTCAGTATGGCCATCACCTGTGTCTTAACTTTTAGCCCAGTACGGAAATGTTCCTCCAATCCGATCTGCGGTCGGCACGGACTCGACGGGCCGAAGGGCCTGTGTCTCCAAACTAAGCTAAAACTGAAGGTAGACAAAAATGCTGGAGAAACTCAGCGGGTGAGGCAGCATCTATGGAGCGAAGGAAATAGGCGATGTTTCGGGTCGAGACCCTTCTTGAAGAAGGAAATAGAGACATAGAAACATAGACAATAGGTGCAGGAGTAGAGGCCATTCGGCCCTTCGAGCCTGCACCGCCATTCAATATGATCATGGCTGATCATCCAACTCAGTATCCTGTACCTGCCTTCTCTCCATACCCCCTGATCCCTTTAGCCACAAGGGCCACATCTAACTCCCTCTTAAATATAACCAATGAACTGTGGCCTCATCTACCTTCAGTGCCAGAGAATTCCACAGATTCACCACTCTCTGTGTGTGTGTGAAAAAAAATGTTTTTCGCATCTCGGTCCTAAAAGATTTCCCCCTTATCCTTAAACTGTGTGTGTGGCCCCTTGTTCTGGACTTCCCCAACATCGGGAACAATCTTCCTGCATCTAGCCTTGGTTCTTGGTTTCTTGGTCCTCCAAAATATTCCAAATGGTATTTAAACTGGAGGTGGTGAAGGGAGGGCTTAAGCCAGAAAGGGTTATTGGGAAGCCTGTCCAACCCCTTAAGAATTGTGTACGTTTCTATAAGATCCCCCCTCAATCTTCTAAATTCTAGCGAGTACAAGCCGAGTCTATCCAGTCTTTCTTCATATGAAAGTCCTGACATCCCAGGAATCAGTCTGGTGAACCTTCTCTGTACTCCCTCTATGGCAAGGATGTCTTTCCTCAGATTAGGAGACCAAAACTGTACGCAATACTCCAGGTGTGGTCTCACCAAGACCCTGTACAACTGCAGTAGAACCTCCCTGCTCCTATACTCAAATCCTCAAATCCTCAAATGACGTCGCCTATTTCCTTCGCTCCATAGATGCTGCCTCACCCGTTGAGTTTCTCCTTCAGTTTTAGCTTAGTTTGGAGACACAGCGCGGAAACAGGCCCTTCAGGCCCGTCGAGTCCGCGCCGTGAAGAAGCTTTTCCAATCGCTGGCCCCTTATCGTGGCACGCAGGCTGTCAAAGCCAGGCGGCGAAAAATCCTCCCAGCTCAGGTCTTTTAAACATATTAATATATTTGGTTGAGAATCTCCTCTATTCTTGTAAAGTCTTGACAAAGTAGAAACACTAGTCCACCTTCACGAGGACCGGCTCTAAGTATAGACACTCTCTTCTTCTTGTGTTTGGCGTGCACAGCCTAAAGGGCCTGACCCACTTTCACCACCTCTGCCGAGTTTGCCCTCGACTCATACCCGCACAGCTTGGTCGTCCCAGGGTTGTAGCAGTCCGTGATGCTAGTCGTAGGCACTCGTGGCATCAAGTAGGTCCGAGGCCTGATGAAAAATGTCCACGAGTGGAAAAAGGTGGTGAATTCGGTCGTGAAGGTGGGACGGGCCCTGTAAGTTGCAGGACAACTTGTTTGTTTTGATTGTGCACGCCGGGTTGATTGCACAGGGTGGATAATCTCGCCACCCCAAGTATAAACACAGAAAGCCGGAGTGACTCAGCGCGGACAGGCAGCGTCTCTGTCCCGCGAAACGTCGCCCTGTCCCTTCTCTCATGAGACGCCGCCCATCCCCGCTGAGCCACTCCAGCTCCTCGCGTCCATCTTCGGTTTAAACCAGCATCTGCAGTTCCTTTCCACCCTCCCCCGAAGCCAGCTCGAAGAATCTTTAGTGCACGCGCGCACACACACAGTGACACATACACGTGTGCACGCACACACACACACAGTGACACACACACACACAGTGACACACACACACACACACACACACACAGTGACACACACACACACACACACACACACAGTGACACACACACACACAGTGACACACACACACACACGTGTGCACGCGCACACACACACACAGACACAAACACACACACTGACACACACAGTGACACACACACAGTGACACACACACACACAGTGACACACACACAGTGACACACACACACACACAGTGACACACACACACACACAGTGACACACACACACACACACAGTGACACACACACACAGAGACACACACACACACACGTGTGCACGCGCACACACACACACACACACAGTGACACACACAGACACACACACGCGCGCGCACACACACACACACACACACTCGTTACAGGCGGGAATTCGGACCAATACTACAAGGACCTCCTTTTCCACTCTGCTTAACTCTGCCATTTGGTTTAGTTTTGAAATAGAATTGCCACAGTCTGAGCAATTTGGCCCTCGTCCTCTGGAAAGGTTTAAAAGGGGATTTTTGTTTTAATGTCAATATTGTGCGTTTTATTTTAATTCAAATGTTTTAGGACAAACAGTCCCGGACTTGAATGATCGCTGTTTGGGGCTGTAGGTGTCCGTGGGTTTAGAAAGACATTTAGAAGGGGGTAGAGAGGGTCAGGGAATCCTCTAGGGGGAGGGGGAGGGGGGGGGGGGGTGCATCGGTTGGGTTTAGTCTATTGTCACGTGTACCGAGGTACAGCGAAAAGCTTTCGTGGAGTGCCGACCAGCCCACCATTGCAGATACACGATCGCGAGGGATAGGACTAGAATTAGGACATTCGACCCATCGTGTCTGCTCCACCATTCGATCGCAGCTGATCTAGCTCTCCCCTCCCCGGGCCCATTCTCCTGCCTTCTCCCCCATAACCCCCGTGCTAATCAGGAATGCACCCATCTCTGCCTTAAATATATCCACTGACTTTGGTCTATTGTCTGGAATAGGGGGGAGAAGGCAGGAACGGGGTACTGATTGGGGATGATTACCCATGATCACATTGAATGGCGGTGCTGGCTCGAAGGGCCGAATGGCCTCCTCCTGCACCTATTGCCCACGGTCTATTGTGGCAAAGGACAACGGTAAGGGAATAACGGTTGGCGCGCGGTGAAGCCGGTAAAAGTCCGATCATGGATAGGCCGAGGTAGACCAGTTGGGGGGGAGTCCAGAACCAGGGGCCACACACACAGTTTAAGAATAAGGAGTAGGCCATTTGGAACGGAGACGAGGAAACACTTTTTCTAACAGAGAGTTGTGAGTCTGTGGAATTCTCTGCCTCAGAGGGCGGTGGAGGCCGGTTCTCTGGATGCTTTCAAGAGAGAGCTAGATAGGGCTCTTAAAGATAGCGGAGTCAGGGGATATGGGGAGAAAAGGCAGGAACGGGGTACTGATTGTGGATGATCTTCTTGGTTCTTGGTTTCTTGGTTTCCAAAATATTCCAAATGGAATTTAAACTGGATCAACCATGATCACATTGAATGGCGGTGCTGGCTCGAAGGGCCGAATGGCCTCCTCCTGCACCTATTGTGTATTGTCTATAGCGGAGTCAGGGGATATGGGGAGAAAAGGCAGGAACGGGGTACTGATTGTGGGGATGATCAGCCATGATCACGTTGAATGGCGGTGCTGGCTCGAAGGGCCGAATGTCCTCCTCCTGCACCTATTGCCTATTGTGTATACTCGACACAAAATGCCAGAGAAACTCAGCAGGTGAGGCAGCATCTATGGAGAGAAGGAACAGGCGACGTTTCAGCAACCCTATTCCTTCTCTCCATAGATGCTGCCTCATCCGCTGAGTTTCTCCAGCATTTTGTGTCTACCTTCGATTTTTCCAACATCTGCAGTTCTTTCTTAAAGATAGTCCGAGGGTCACCAAGGTGGTGGATGGTAGTTCAGGATCTTTACCTTGCACTAAACGTTACTCCCTTATCAGCGTATCTGTACACTGTGGACGGCTCGATTGCAATTACGCCTTGTCTTTCCGCTGCCTGGATAGCACGCAACAAAAAAGCTTCTCCCTGTACCTCAGCACACGTGACAATAAACTGAACAGCTGCTATCTCGACGGCAAAGGGTTTGGTCACGCTAGAGGCAGGAAACATGTTCCCGATGTTGGGGGAGTCCAGAACCAGGGGCCACACACACAGTTTAAAAATAAGGGGTCGGCCATTTTGAACGGAGACGAGGAAACACTTTTCCACCCAGAGAGTTGTGAGTCTGTGGAATTCTCTGCCTCAGAGGGCGGTGGAGGCCGGTTCTCTGGATGCTTTCAAGAGAGAGTTAGATAGGGCTCTTAAAGATAGCGGAGTCAGGGGATATGGGGAGAAAAGGCAGGAACGGGGTACTGATTGTGGATGATCACATTGAATGGCGGTGCTGGCTCGAAGGGCCGAATGTACTCCTGCACCTATTGTCTATTGTCTACCACACACTATATGATACACTATTACAATCAGCAATCATTACCAGAGGATCTGTGACCCTGTTAGTCTTCCAACTAGTGAATGTTCAACTTTTTGTGTCTTTTGACTTTTTTCACGGGTGGTGTTGCTAAGTATGTACGGGCTATTTAACCAAATAAATATTTTATTCAATTTACAACCCAGCGGTGTGAATGTTGATTTCTCTTTAACTTCCAGTCGCTGTTGCCTTCCCCTCTCTTGCCGTTCCCTCCCCCATCTCCCTCCCTCTCCCTCTCTCTCTAAAGGGCCTAAAAGTCCCACTTGGCGATTATTTCGGCGACTGTCGGCAACATCGACTGACGTCAGTCAATTTTATTTGTATAGCACATTTAAAAACGACTCACGTTGACCAAAGTGCCGTACGTCAGTGCAGGTACTAACATGCTACATACATAGAAACATAGAAACATAGAAATTAGGTGCAGGAGTAGGCCATTCGGCCCTTCGAGCCTGCACCGCCATTCAATATTATCATGGCTGATCATCCAACTCAGTATACCGTACCTGCCTCCTCTCCATACCCTCTGATCCCCTTAGCCACAAGGGCCACATCTAACTCCCTCTTAAATATAGCCAATGAACTGGCCTCGACTACCCTCTGTGGCAGAGAGTTCCAGAGATTCACCACTCTCTGTGTGAAAAAATTTCTTCTCATCTCGGTTTTAAAGGATTTCCCCCTTATCCTTAAGCTGTGACCCCTTGTCCTGGACTTCCCCAACATCGGGAGCAATCTTCCTGCATCTAGCCTGTCCAACCCCTTAAGAATTTTGTAAGTTTCTATAAGATCCCCTCTCAATCTCCTAAATTCTAGAGAGTATAAACCAAGTCTATCCAGTCTTTCTTCATAAGACAGTCCTGCCATCCCAGGAATCAGTCTGGTGAACCTTCTCTGCACTCCCTCTATGGCAATAATGTCCTTCCTCAGATTTGGAGACCAAAACTGTACGCAATACTCCAGGTGTGGTCTCACCAAGACCCTGTACAACTGCAGTAGAACCTCCCTGCTCCTATACTCAAATCCTTTTCCTATGAAAGCTAACATACCATTCGCTTTCTTCACTGCCTGCTGCACCTGCATGCCCACTTTCAATGACTGGTGTACCATGACACCCAGGTCTCGCTGCATCTCCCCTTTTCCTAATCGGCCACCATTTAGATAAAAGTCTGCTTTCCTGTTTTTACAATGGTACACAGACCTAACAATACATGCATAAACTGTTTACACCGCCCCCTCAGAGGGCCTCAAAAAACGCTAGGGAGTAGAAATAGGATTTGAGCCTCGATTTAAAAGGAGTCGATGGAGGGGGCAGTTCTGATGAGGAGAGGGATGCCGTTCCACAGTCTAGGTGCTGCAACCACAAATGCGGGGTCACCCCTGAGCTTAAACCTGGACCGCGGGATGGTCAGTAGCCCCAAGTCGGCCGACCTGAGGGACCTGGAGGTGGAATGGTGGGTTGGAAGGTTTTTGATATGGGAGGGGGGGGGGTGCAAGCCCGTTAAGGGCTTTGTATACGAATAAGAGGAGCTTTCTTCACTGCCTGCTGTACCTGCACGCCTTCTTCAGACTCATCCCGAAACGTCACCCAATCCTTCTCTCCAGAGACGCTGCCTGTCCCGCTGAGTTACTCCAGCACTTTGTGTCTATCTTCGGTTTAAACCAGCATCTGCAGTTCCTTCGTGCGCATACAGTAAGGAAATGTAGAATGGTTCACCGTTAGCTGAGGGGAAGGAGCTAGAGGTCGAACAATCAGTAAAAAGTATTATCTCAATGGGGTTAGGTTAGGTAATGGATGGGATTTATATAGCGCCTTTCTAATACTCAAGGCGCTTTACATCGCATTATTCATTCACTCCTCAGTCACACTCGGTGGTGGTAAGCTACTTCTGTAGCCACAGCTGCCCTGTGGCAGACTGACGGAAGCGTGGCTGCCAATCTGCGCCTACGGCCCCTCCGACCACCACCAATCACTCACACACATTCTCACACAGGCAAAGGTGGGTGAAAGTGTCTTGCCCAAGGACACAACGACAGTATGCACTCCAAGCGGGATTCGAACCGGCTACCTTCCGGTTAGCCAGCCGAACACTTAGCCCATTGTGCCATCTGTCGTCCCAAGGGGGAGGTGCAGCGAGACCTGGGTGTCCTTGTACACCGGTCACTGAATGTTGGCGTGCAGGTACAGCAGGCAGTGAAGAAAGCTAATGGAATGTTGTCCTTCATAACAAGAGGATTTCAGTATAGGAGATTAAGAAAACGTTTCCCCCAACCTCCTCCCCCCCACATAAAACAAACCAGAGAGCATTAACACAAACTTTTAAAGCACACTAAAAATAACAAAAGATCGTGGAGTCAGGAGATATGGGGAGGAGGCAGGAACGGGGTACTGATTGGGGATGATCAGCGGTAGATAAAAATGCTGGAGAAACTCAGCGGGTGAGGCAGCATCTGTGGAGCAAAGGAAATAGGCGACGTTTCGGGTCGAGACCCTTCTTCAGACTGATGTGGGTGTGAGGGGGGGGCGGGAAGAAGAAAGGAAGAGGCGGAGACTGGGCTGTGGGGGAGCTGGGAAGGGGAGGGGAAAGAGGGAGGAAGCAAGGGACCACCTGAAATTGGAGAAACATAGACATAGAAACATCGAAAATAGGTGCAGGAGTAGAGGCCATTCGGCCCTTCGGGCCTGCACCGCCATTCAATATGATCATGGCTGATCATCCAACTCAGTATCCCATCCCTGCCTTCTCTCCATACCCCCTGATCCCTTTAGCCACAAGGGCCACATCTAACTCCCTCTTAAATATAGCCAATGAACTGTGGACTCAACTACCTTCTGTGGCAGAGAATTCCACAGATTCACCACTCTCTGTGTGTGAAAAAAAATGTTTTCCTCATCTCGGTCCTAAAAGACTTCCCCCTTATCCTTAAACTGTGTGTGTGGCCCCTTGTTCTGGACTTCCCCAACATCGGGAACAATCTTCCTGCATCTAGCCTGTCCAACCCCTTAAGAATTTTGTAAGTTTCTATAAGTTATAAGTTTATAACTTATAAATTTTATAAGTTTCTCAATCTTCTAAATTCTAGCGAGTACAAGCCGAGTCTATCCAGTCTTTCTTCGTATGAAAGTCCTGCCATCCCAGGAATCAGTCTGGTCAATCAGAAGTCAACGTTCACACAGCTATGGGTGTAAACACATGATCACATTGAATGGCGGTGCAGGCTCGAAGGGCCGAATGGCCTCCTCCTGCACCTATTGTCTATAAAAAGCCGAAAAGGACACAGACAGACTGTTGGCGAGGCTGCCATCACGGCACCACCTGGTGGAGATATTGCGTAATACACCATTATGAACCACATGGTGAAAAGTAATACTTTTATTGAATGGCAGATATGGGATTTCTCCGGTAGATACACAAACACTCTTTCTCCAGTGAGTTCCAGCGTTCTCCGGAGTCGGTGGGGGGAGTTAATCCCGGATCCTCGCGCTCAGAGTCGCTCCTTGTAGAAGGTCTTGCCCATCAGCTTGAGTTCCTCCACATACTGCTTGCTCTCATCCTGAAGCAGCTCCTTCAGTGCCGCCTGCCGCATCTGTGGTAGGAGAGGGGAAGGTCACCATTCTTGCTGAGTCAATATCCTGATGACAAGTCAAGATTACTGCAACTCCCCTCTACACTGGCATCAGCCAATCTTCCCTGTCCCGCCTGCAACTGGTCCAAAACGCCGCAGTGTGCGAGACTCCTGACGGGCGCCCGAAAAAGGGACCACATCATCCCCCCGATCCTGGCGAAACTCTCTCCACTGGCTCCCTGTGCGGTTCCGAATCAATTTCAAGCTGTCACTTGGTGCACAGATAATAACCTCTTACTCAACACATCAAAAACACACGAACTCATCATTGCTCTCAGACGTAAGGCACAACCCAAGACCCCCCTACTCATCTCAGGCGAACCCATATCCACCACTGACTCATTCAAATTTCTTGGCACTCACATAAGCAATAACCTCAAATGGAAAATCAATTCAAATCACATCTACAAAAAAGCCAACCAAAGACTCTCCTTCCTCCGCCAGCTCAAGAAGTTTAGAGTAAGGAAACACCTCCTAATCCGATTCTACACAGCCATCATCCAAAGCATGCTCACTTCATCAATTACAGTCTGGTTCAGCAGTTTAGACACTCACTCCCGTAATAAATTACAGCGCATAGTTAACAAAGCATCCAAAATCATCAGCACTCCCCTTCCATCAATAGAATCACTCCATCACAAACGGTCCGTGTCAAGGGTGAAGAAAATCATCTCTGATCCCTCCCACCCAGCTCACCACATCTTCCACCTGCTGCCATCAGGAAGGCGCTACAGCTCACTGCCCGCCAAGACATCTCGATTTAAAAACAGTTCTTACCCACACGCAATCCGAATTCTGAACACACTATGATAACAGCACATATCCTCCCCATGCATGTACTGTATATTGTATGATGTTGTGTTTTATGTTATGTTTGACGGGAATCAGCCTACCTTGTAACATCCTGTACTGAACCTGAATTCCACCAGCTTGACTGTGTGGTCATTAAATAATCTAATCTAATCTAATCTAAGATCCTCATCTATGTCTACAAAGCCCTCAACGGGCTTGCCCTGCCCCCACCTACATTAAAAGTCTGCTCACCCACCACTCCACCTCCAGGTCCCTCGGATCGGCCGACTTGGGGCTGCTGAACATCTAGGCATAAGCTCAGGGGCGACCTGCGGTTGCAGCTCCTAGACTGTGGACCAGCAGCATCCCTCTCCCCATGAGAACAGCCCCCTCCATCGACTCCTTTAAGTCGAGACTTAAAGCTCATCTCTACTCCCAAGCCTTTCTTGACGTCCTCTGAGCGAGGGCTATATGTAGGCAAGGGCGGAACTTGCTATCAAAACATGGAGGGGACGGGGGACACAATTTTTTGGCGGCATGCGCGCACTCACACACACGCGCGCGCGAGGCTTCGGAGGCTCAATCGAGCGCTAAATGCAGCTCAACTCTGCCTGTCCCACCGGGTTAACTAACAGCCCTGTCTGGACTGACGGGATACCAGCGCTGCTTCTCCGCGCTGCCCATATTTCCTGCAGAAATTTCGCTTGGCGGGACAGGCAGAGTTGAGCTGGGTTTAGCGCTGTTTCTCTGTGCTGGCTGTGGGCACAGACCTCTCTGGCCACCCGTGGGGGGGGGGGGGATACTCGGGACAGTGCCGGAGAGCCTTCCGGGATCGATCCTGCCTGCCGATGAGGCGCAGGTCTGTACCACGTCTCCCTCCTCCAATCTCCGCGCCCTCGATCAGCAGTCCCACCCCCACTGCCTCGTGGAAAGCGGAGATTTTAAAATCGGGATTACAAAAACTTGGGGGGGGATGTCCCCCCACCTCTCAAAACATGGGGGGGACGTGTCCCCTCTATTGACCCCCCCCCCCCGGGTTTTTCGCCCCTGTATGTATGTAGTGATGTTTGTGTTTAATCTATGAACCAATGTTGTATAACATAGAAACATAGAAACATAGAAATTAGGTGCAGGAGTAGGCCATTCGGCCCTTCGAGCCTGCACCGCCATTCAATATGATCATGGCTGATCATCCAACTCAGTATCCCGTACCTGCCTTCTCTCCATACCCTCTGATCCCCTTAGCCACAAGGGCCACATCTAACTCCCTCTTAAATATAGCCAATGAACTGGCCTCGACTACCCTCTGTGGCAGGGAGTTCCAGAGATTCACCACTCTCTGTGTGAAAAAAGTTCTTCTCATCTCGGTTTTAAAGGATTTCCCCCTTATCCTTAAGCTGTGACCCCTTGTCCTGGACTTCCCCAACATCGGGAGCAATCTTCCTGCATCTAGCCTGTCCAACCCCTTAAGAATTTTGTAAGTTTCTATAAGATCCCCTCTCAATCTCCTAAATTCTAGAGAGTATAAACCAAGTCTATCCAGTCTTTCTTCATAAGACAGTCCTGACATCCCAGCAATCAGTCTGGTGAACCTTCTCTGCACTCCCTCTATGGCAATAATGTCCTTCCTCAGATTTGGAGACCAAAACTGTACGCAATACTCCAGGTGTGGTCTCACCAAGACCCTGTACAACTGCAGTAGAACCTCCCTGCTCCTATACTCAAATCCTTTTGCTATGAAAGCTAACATACCATTCGCTTTCTTCACTGCCTGCTGCACCTGCATGCCCACTTTCAATGACTGGTGTACCATGACACCCAGGTCTCGCTGCATCTCCCCTTTTCCTAGTCGGCCACCATTAATACCTCCACCAATGTGAAGCACTTTGGGCAACGAGAGTTGTTGTTTAAATGTGCTATAGAAATAACATTGACTTAACTTGACAAGAGAGTTGATTGTCGTGTGTCCCAGATAGGACAATGAAATTCTTGCTTTGCTTCAGCACAACAGAATATAGTAGGCATGAATACAGAACAGATCAGTGTGTCCATATACCATAGAATATAAATATATACACACACATAAATAAACAGATAAAGTGCAAAAGGCTGTTACAGTTCAGAGTTTGTTTGTTGTCGAGTGTAATAGCCTGATGGCTGGGGGGAAGTAGCTATTCCTGAACCTGGTTGTAACAGATTTCAGGCTCCTGTACCTTCTACCTGAAGGTAGCGGAGAGATGAGTGTGTGGCCAGGATGGTGTGGGTCCTTGATGATGCTGCCAGCTTTTTGAGGCAGTGACTGCGATAGATCCCCTCGATGGTGGGGAGGTCAGAGCCGATGATGGTCTGGGCAGTGGTCACAACTTTCTGCAGTCTTTTCCGCTCCTGGGCGCTCAAGTTGCCGAAGCAAGCCGCGATGCAACCGGTCAGCATGCTCTCTACTGTGCACCTGTAGAAGTTCGAGAGAGTCCTCCTTGACAAACCGACTCTCCGTAATCTTCTCAGGAAGTAGAGGCGCTGATGTGCTTTCTTTATAATTGCATCAGTGTTCTGGGACCAGGAGAGATCTTATATGGTTCATGTAATATTTGATTATTTCAAGATTAAAACTAACTAAAACCTGTTGTTACTTCTACCGACTCTCTGTAATCTTCTCAGGAAGAAGAGGTCTGAGGAAAGGTCTATCTTCAATATTCACACCGTAAGGTGGGTATAGGACACATAGAAACATAGACAATAGGTGCAGGAGTAGGCCATTCGGCCCTTTGAGCCTGCACCGCCATTCAATATGATCATGGCTGATCATCCAACTCAGTATCCCATCCCTGCCTTCTCTCCATACCCCCTGATCCCTTTAGCCACAAGGGCCACATCTAACTCCCCCTTAAATATAGCCAATGAACTGTGGCCTCAACTACCTTCTGTGGCAGAGGATTCCAGAGATTCACCACTCTCTGTGTGAAAAATGTTTTCCTCATCTCGGTCCTAAAAGATGTCCCCCTTATCCTTAAACTGTGAACCCTTGTTCTGGACTTCCCCAACATCGGGAACAATCTTCCTGCATCTAGCCTGTCCAACCCCCTTAAGAATTGTGTAAGTTCCTATAAGATCCCCCCTCAAACTTCTAAATTCTCGTCTGTACAAGCCGAATCTATCCAGTCTTTCTTCATATGAAAGTCCTGACATCCCAGGAATCAGTCTGGTGTACCTTCTCTGTACTCAAGAATGTCTTTCCTCAGATTAGGAGACCAAAACTGTATGCAATACTCCAGATGTGGTCTCACCAAGACCCTGTACAACTGCAGTAGAACCTCCCTGCTCCTATACTCAAATCCTTTTGCTATGAATGCTAACATATCATTTGCCATTATTCACTGCCTGCTGCACCTGCATGCCTACTTTTAATGACTGGTGTACCATGACACCCAGGTCTCGTTGCATCTCCCCCTTTCCTAATCGGCCACCACTCAGATAATAGTCTACTTTCCTGTTTTTGCCACCAAAGTGGATAACCTCACATTTATCCACATTATACTGCATCTGCCATGCATTTGCCCACTCACCCAGCCTATCCAAGTCACCTTGCAGCCTCCTAGCATCCTCCTCACAGCTAACACTGACCCCCAGCTTCGTGTCATCCGCAAACTTGGAGATGTTGCATTCAATTCCCTCGTGCTACATCTTGGCAGGACAAATCAAAATAGGACGTACATGGTAAATGGTAGGGAATTGAGGAATGCAGGTGAACAGAGGGATCTGGGAATAACTGTGCACAGTTCCCTGAAGGTGGAATCTCATGTAGATAGGGTGGTAAAGAAAGCTTTTGGTGTGCTGGCCTTTATAAATCAGAGCATTGAGTATAGAAGTTGGGATGTAATGTTAAAATTGTACAAGGCATTGGTGAGGCCAATTCTGGAGTATGGTGTACAATTTTGGTCGCTAAATTATAGGAAGGATGTCAACAAAATAGAGAGAGTACAGAGGAGATTTACTAGAATGTTGCCTGGGTTTCAGCAACTAAGTTACAGAGAAAGGTTGAACAAGTTAGGTCTTTATTCTCTGGAGTGCAGAAGGTTAAGGGGGGACTTGATAGAGGTCTTTAAAATGATGAGAGGGATAGACAGAGTTGACGTGGATAAGCTTTTCCCACTGAGAGTAGGGAAGATTCAAACAAGAGGACATGACTTGAGAATTGAGGGACAGAAGTTTAGGGGGAACATGAGGGGGGACTTCTTTACTCAGAGAGTGGTAGCTGTGTGGAATGAGCTTCCAGTGGAAGGTGGTGGAGGCAGGTTCGATTTTATCATTTAAAAATAAATTGGATAGTTATATGGACGGGAAAGGAATGGAGGGTTATGGTCTGAGCGCAGGTAGATGGGACTAGGGGAGAATACGTGTTCGGCACGGACTAGAAGGGTCGAGATGGCCTGTTTCCGTGCTGTAATTGTCATATGGTTATATGGTTAATATATATTGTAAATAGCAGTCTGGTGAACCTTCTGATTCCTGGGATGTCAGGACTTTCATATGACAAAGGGAGCAACTAGACTGCGTGGGGGGGGGGGGGGGGGGGGGAGGGGATCTTGGACAAGACCCCACGCAGGAGACCCTGAGAGTGAGAGCTTGCACTCTCCATTTATGGGGAAAGTGTGGAGAGAGTGTCCAGCTTTAAGTTTCTGGGCACTCACATTTCAGAAGACCTCACATGGTCCACAAACACCGCCGCGCTGGTCAAGAAGGCACAGCAACGACTGTTCTTCCTGAGGACATTAAAAAAGACTGGTCTGCCCCAACAGCTGCTGACAACGTTCTACCGCTGCACCACAGAGAGCATACTAACGTATGGCATCTCTGTGTGGTATCTCAGCTGCACGGAGGCGGAGAGGAGAGCTCTTCAGCGCGTCATCAACAGAGCGCAGCGGATCATCGGGACAGAGCTACCAGCCTTGGAGGGCATCTACCACACGCACGCAATGCCTCAGGAAGGCCCTCAGCATCCATAAGGACTCATCACACCCCTGCCACGGTCTGTTTCAACTACTTCCCTCCGGCAGACGTTACAAGGCCTTCTACGCCCGAACCTCCAGACTCAGGAACAGTTTTATCCCAAGAGCTATAGCGGCTCTGAACCGGCCCTAATGAGTGCCCCCCCACCCACCCCCTTTGGACAGTCTCCCTCAGATGGTCACGTCAATCAATTCAGCTTGCTTATTTATGTATTGTATTTATTTACCTTTACAATACAATACAATACAATTTATTGTCATTTGAGCCCCAGTGAGACTCAAACGAAATTTTGTTTCCACAGCCATACAAACAAAAACAATGTCCTACAGACATACACACAATTAAGTTCACACAAACATCCATCACAGTGAACCCACTGTGATGGAAGGCAAAAGTCTTTTCTCTCCCCTGCTCTCCATGTCTCTCCCGATGTCCAAGCCCCAGTACCGATGTACCTTTCTTGTACATCAGTGGAGCTGCACACTAAATCTCGTTGCACTGACGTGCAATGACAATAAAAGATATATTATTATTATATATATTATTATTATACCAGTAGAATGGCCCTCCGTGCAACCTTCACCTCCCGATCTATGGTCCTTAGCTGTTGCTCTGTAATCTTCGCCTTAGACGTAGCCTCCATCGCCTTCAGGTTGATGTTGTTGGTCAAGACCTTCCTCCAGCTGCCAAAGACAGGACAAGGAGACCCCCCCCCCCGATCCGTGAGAAACAGAGACAAAAAAGGAGAAGGTTCACCAGACTGATTCCTGGGATGGCAGGACTTTCATACGAAGAAAGACTCGGCTTGTACTCGCTAGAATTTAGAAGATTGAGGGGGGGATCTTATAGAAACCTACAAAACTCTTAAGGGGTTGGACAGGCTAGATGCAGGAAGATTATTCCCAATGTTGGGGAAGTCCAGAACTTGGGGTCACAGTTTAAGGATAAGGGGGAAATCTTTTAGGACCGAGATGAGAAAATCTTTTTTTTTTTCACACACAGAGAGTGGTGAATCTGTGGAATTCTCTGCCACAGAAGGTAGTTGAGGCCACACAGTTCATTGGCTATATTTAAGAGGGAGTTAGATGTGGCCCTTGTGGCTAAAGGGATCAGGGGGTATGGAGAGAAGGCAGGGATGGGATACTGAGTTGGATGATCATATTGAATGGCGGTGCAGGCTCGAAGGGCCGAATGGCCTACTCCTGCACCTATTTTCTATGTTTCTATGTTTAATAGGTGCAGGAGTAGGCCATTTGGCCCTTCGAGCCACCACCGCCATTCACTGTGATCATGGCTGGCCATCCACAATCAGTAACCCCGTTCCTGCCTTCTCCCCATATCCCTTGATTCCGTTAGCCCCAAGAGCTATACCTAACTCTCTCTTGAAAACATCCAGTGAATTGGCCTCCACTGCCATCTGTGGCAGAGAATTCACGACTGTCTTGGTGAAAAACATTTTTCCTCATCTCAATAGACAACTGTGAATGTCGGTGCTGGCTCGAAGGGCCGAATAGCCCACTCCTGCACCTATTGTCTATTGTTGATTGTCTATTGCTGCCTGTCTCACTGAGTTACTCCGGCATTTTGTGACTATCCCCGGTTTCAACCAGCGTCTGCAGTTCCTTCCCACACCCCCCGCCATGACCCCTCCAGTTCTTGCATTGTACCTGCTCAGATACGCTTCCAGCTGCTCCACCTCAGCATGCCTCTGGAATAGGAGAAACAGAACAGTTTAACTTCTCTACATCGGTGAGACCAAGCGATCGCATCACCCGACACCTCCGCTCGCTTCGCAATAACCAACCTGATCTCCCGGTGGCTCAGCACTTCAACTCCCCCCTCCCATTCCCATTCCCAATCCGACCTTTCTGTCCTGGGCCTCCTCCGTGGCCAGAGTGAGGCCCAGCGCAAATTGGAGGAGCAGCACCTCATATTCCGCTTGGGCAGTTTGCACCCCAGCGGTATGAACATTGACTTCTCTAATTTCAGGTAGTCCGTGCTTTGTCCCTCCTTCCCCTCCCCTCCCCAGCTCCCCCACAAGAGCTACTATCTCCGCCTCTTGGTGAGGGAAGAAACATAGAAACATAGAAAATAGGTGCAGGAGTAGGCCATTCGGCCCTTCGAGCCTGCACCGCCATTCAATATGATCATGGCTGATCATCCAACTCAGTATCCTGTACCACTTCATCAGGGGCCCACTTGATATAGGGGGCCCACTTCATAGAAACATAGAAAATAGGTACAGGAGTAGGCCATTCGGCCCTTCGAGCCTGCACTGCCATTAGATATGATCATGGCTGACCATCCAACTCAGTATCCCATCTCTCCTGCCTTCTCTCCATACCCCCTGATCCCATTAGCCACAAGGGCCACATCTAACTCCCTCTTAAATATAGCCAATGAACTGGCCTCAACTACCTTCTGTGGCAGAGAATTCCACAGATTTAATAGGAACTAGAGGTGCAGCTTTTTCACACAGGGGGTGGTTGGTGTATGGAACAAGCTGACAGAGGAGGTAGTTGAGGCAGGTGCTATCGCAACATTTAAGAGACATTTGGACAGACACATGGAAAGAACAGGTTTAGAAGGATAGTCGAGTCAAGTCAAGTCAAGTTTATTTGTCACACACACACATACAAGATGTACAGTGAAATGAAAGTGGCAATGCCTGCGGGATTGTGCAAATCAACAGCACAGAATTTACATTTAAAAAACAGACACAACCGTAATGACAGGGCCAAACACACTAGTGTAGATGGGGCATGTTGGCCGGTGTGGGCAAGTTGGGACTGTTTCCACGCTGTATCACTCTATACTCTTTAAGGATAAGGGGGAAATCTTTTAGGACCGAGATGAGAAAAACATTTTTCACACAGAGAGTGGTGAATCTGTGGAATTCTCTGTCACAGAAGGTAGTTGAGTCCACAGTTCATTGGCTATATTTAAGAGGGAGTTAATAATAATGGATGGGATTTATATAGCGCCTTTCTAATACTCAAGGCGCTTTACATCGCATTATTCATTCACTCCTCAGTCACACTCGGTGGTGGTAAGCTACTTCTGTGTAGCCACAGCTGCCCTGGGGCAGACTGACGGAAGCGTGGCTGCCAATCTGCGCCTACGGCCCCTCCGACCACCACCAATCACTCACACACATTCACACACAGGCAAAGGTGGGTGAAGTGTCTTGCCCAAGGGCACAACGACAGTATGCACTCCAAGCGGGATTCGAACCGGCTACCTTCCGGTTGCCAGCCGAACACTTAGCCCATTGTGCCATCTGTCGTCCCAATTTAGATGTGGCCCTTGTGGCTAAAGGGATCAGGGGGTATGGAGAGAAGGCAGGTACAGGATACTGAGTTGGATGATCAGCCATGATCATATTGGCGGTGCAGGCTTGAAGGGCCGAATGGCCTCTACTCCTGCACCTATTTTCTATGTTTCTATACACACACACACACAAGGGGACTGGGGGTAAGTGTGTGGGAAGGAACTGCAGATGCCGGTTTAAACCGAAGGTAGACACAAAATGCTACATCTCTGGAGAGAATGAACGGGTGATGTTTCGGGGTGCAGACCCTTCTTCGGAGTGGGGGGGGGGTGGGGAGGCTGGGAGGTGACTTTAGTAACTGGAGTAACCAGTTTAGTTTATTGTCACCTGTCTGTTTAGTTTTGTCACATGTGTGTGTGTGTGTGTCCCCACCCACCCATCTCTCCACCCCCCAATCCCCCATGTTCGCACCTTCATGTTCTCCTGCCACTGTCTGGCTCGCCCCTTCTGCTTGGAGCACATCTTAGCCCAGCTTAGACGAGAGGGAGAGAGAGAGAAAGAATATGTGAGTAGTGATCAGCCTTTGCGATGGGCAGTGAGCGGTCCCTTTAAGGCGGCTTGGAAAGGGGGGGGGGGGCGAGGCTCCTTTTGTTGACGGAAGCGGCGTCCAGTTGCCGGGGCAACCACGTCGCCGGGGCAACCGCGACGCCGCGACGTCTTAAAGGGACAGCGTCCCCCTCCCAGGGCCCCTGAAGGAGACTATTTTGACTTTGGAATAATTGACCATGGGGCCACTTATATTTCTGTTTCTTGCATCTTGCAAACAGTATAAACATAGATAATATATGTTAAACGCAAATTCGATAAATTAATTACAATACTGAGGGTGCAAAGCAAAAAAAACCCTCCAAAGTGCTGGTACTTTAGGACTGAGATGAGACAGGCTAGATGCAGGAAGATTGTTCCCGATGTTGGAGAAGTCCAGAACAAGGGGTCACAGCTTAAGGATAAGGGGGAAGTCTTTTAGGACCGAGATGAGAAAAACATTTTTCACACACAGAGAGTGGTGAATCTGTGGAATTATCTGCCACAAAAGGTAGTTGAGGCCACAGTTCATTGGCTATATTTAAGAGGGAGTTAGATGTGGCCCTTGTGGCTAAAGGGATCAGGGGGTATGGAGAGAAGGCAGGGATGGGATACTGAGTTGGATGATCAGCCATGATCATATTGAATGGCGGTGCAGGCTCTAAGGGCCGAATGGCCTACTCCTGCACCTATTTTCTATGTTTCTACTGCCCTACTTTGAGAAAAGGAAGCAACCGACAGAAAGGCGTTTTCTTGTAAATGAGGAAAACGTGTTTTTCTTTCAGCTCTGTGATGGGATTTCTTACTTCTCTGGTATAAATATTTTCCAAATTGTGCTCAGACAATAGGTGCAGGAGTAGGCCATTCGGCCCTTCGAGCCAGCACCCACCATTCAATAGACAATAGACAATAGGTGCAGGAGTAGGCCATTCGGCCCTTTGAGCCAGCAGCACCATTCAATGTGATCATGGCTGATCATCCCCAACCAGTACCCCGTTCCTGCCTTCTCCCCATATCCCCTGCCTCTAGTGTGTCCAACCCCTTAATATTCTTATATGTTTCAATGAGATCTCCTCTCATCCTTCTAAACTCCAGTGTACAAGCTATTGTTAAGAGCCCTATCTAGCTCTCTCTTGAAAGTATCCAGCGAACCGGCCTCCACCGCCCTCTGAGGCAGAGAATTTCAGACTCACCACTCTCTGTGAGAAAAAGTGTTTCCTCATCTCCGTTCGAAATGGCTTACTCCTTATTCTTAAACTGTGTGTGGCCCCTGGTTCTGGACTCCCCCAACATCGGGAACATGTTTCCTGCCTCTAGTGTATTTTGTTCACCATTGTGTAGAGCATATCACAAATACCCTAATAAAACAAGCAATAACTCAATTTTGACAAAATTGTCAGTTGCTTCCTTTTGTCAAATTAGGGCAGTAGACATCGAATCATTTAAACTGACCGGTTTAACTGACCGGTTGCATCGTGGCTTGGTTCGGCAACTTGAGTGTCCAGGAGCGGAAAAGACTACAAAAGTAGTAAACACTGCCCAGTCCATCATCGGCTCTGACCTCTCTTCCATCCGGGGGATCTATCGCAGTCGCTGCCACAAAACGACTGGCAGTATCATCAAGGACCCACACCATCCTGACCACACACTCATCTCTCCGCTACCTTCAGGTGGAAGGTACAGGAGCCTGAAGACTGCAACAACCAGGTTCAGGAATAGCTGCTTCCCCACAGCCATCAGGCTATTAAACTTGGCTCGGACAAAACTCTGAACATTAATAGCTCATTATCTGTTTATTTGCACTTTATCAGTCTATTTATTCATGTGTGTATATATTTATACAATGGTATATGGACACACTGATCTGTTCTGTAGTCATGCCTACTATGTTCTGTTGTGCTGAAGCAAAGCAAGAATTTCATTGTCCTATCTGGGACACACGACAATAAACTCTCTTGACTTGAATCTTGAATCTAAATTTTGCAGCACATGATTTAATTCCGGTTTCTGAAACCAAGGACAGGTCACATAGAAACATAGAAATTAGGTGCAGGAGTAGGCCATTCGGCCCTTCGAGCCTGCACCGCCATTCAATATGATCATGGCTGATCATCCAACTCAGTATCCCGTACCTGCCTTCTCTCCATATCCTCTGATCCCCTTAGCCACAAGGGCCACATCTAACTCTCTCTTAAATATAGCCAATGAACTGGCCTCGACTACCCTCTGTGGCAGAGAGTTCCAGAGATTCACCACTCTCTGTGTGAAAAAAGTTCTTCTCATCTCGGTTTTAAAGGATTTCCGCCTTATCCTTAAGCTGTGACCCCTTGTCCTGGACTTCCCCAACATCGGGAGCAATCTTCCTGCATCTAGCCTGTCCAACCCCTTAAGAATTTTATAAGTTTCTATAAGATCCCCTCTCAATCTCCTAAATTCTAGAGAGTATAAACCAAGTCTATCCAGTCTTTCTTCATAAGACAGTCCTGACATCCCAGGAATCAGTCTGGTGAACCTTCTCTGCACTCCCTCTAGGGCAATAATGTCCTTCCTCAGATTTGGAGACCAAAACTGTACGCAGTAGACACAGAGTGCTGGCGTAAAACTCGGCGGGACAGGCAGTATCTCTGGAGAGATGGAATGGGTGACGTTTAGGGTCGAGTTTTGGTTGAGCTCCTTCTTCTTTCGTGTGGCGTGCACAGCCTAAAGTTGTTGGACAACTTGTTCTATAGGGAGGTTTCACGGCAGTCGGATCACGACCCATGACCCGTACTGTTGCTACACTACTCCAAATGGAGTACACGCATGAACTGCAGGTAGGCACTCACCATTGTTTCCAGCGTAGCGGGCCCGTTAAAACCCGCTGAAATTGTCAATTTTTGTACTGTAAATAATTATGGAAATCGGGATAAGCGTGAGAGACATTTAGCCTACTTATCTTTACCTTCATTTCGCTTCACTTTTGGAATTCTGAAGTTGGGTCCATGTCTCTCACACTTACCCCGACTTCCACAATTTTTTTCAGCGCAAAAATTCAACATTTTGGCGGTTTTTAACAGGTAGGAAAGTACACGTTTCCTGCATTAATAACATATACCGGAAGTTACGGATGTCCTCCAGATGGATTGAGCGGCTCCGTGCGTCAAGCCCTATGACCCAGTGACCTTACGTGCAACCCCCACTATTTGATCTTCCGTTTGTGCACGTCGAGTTGATTGCATTAGTCGAAGCAGGGCGGACCCACGTGAAGGTTGCAATCTCCCCACCCCGAGTTTTGGTTGATCAGGGCTTAGGGTTTGTCAAGTCCTGGCATCACCAGCAGCGGCCAGGATCAAAGATGGCGCCGCCCTGGTCGTCATCAGCGCACGTCAGCGGCAAACCGTCTGTGACTTGACGCGGGGAGCGGTGGTCGGGCGCATGCGCGGAGCGGCGTGGTGGTGTGAGGCGAGCATGCGCAGTGGGAGCGGGAGCGGGAGCGGTTGGGTGGGGGGGAGGGGGAGGGAGGAAGATGGCGGCGGCGGGACGACGACGACGACGACGACGACGGCCGGGGCCCTGCGGCGGGAGCTCACCTGCTCCGTCTGCCTCGAGCTCTTCCGCCAGCCCGTCATCCTGGGCTGCGGACACAGCTTCTGCCGCGCCTGCATCGGCCGCGTGTGGGAGAGCCGGGAGCGGCAGCGGCGGCTGGTGCAGGCGGGGGGAGGAGGAGGAGGAGCGGCGGCGGGGCCGGAGATGGACGGGGTCGAGGCGCCGGCCGCGGGCGGGAGTTACTCGTGTCCACAGTGTCGTCAGGTGAGGGTGGCGCCCCCCCGCGGCACGTGACCCCCAGTGTGAGCTTCGCCCCCACACACGTGACCCCATTCACACCCCACACACGTGACCCCCCAGTGTGAGCCTCGCCCCCCACACACGTGACCCCCCATTCACGCCCCACACACGTGACCCCCCAGTGTGAGCCTCGCCCCCCACACACGTGACCCCCCATTCACGCCCCACACACGTGACCCCCCAGTGTGAGCATCGCCCCTTCCCCACACACGTGACCCCATTCACACACCTAACACACGTGACTCCATTCACGCCCCACACACGTGACCCCCCAGTGTGAGCCTCGCCCCCTCCTCACACACGTGACCCCATTCACACCCCACACACGTGACCCACAAGTGTGATCCTCGCCCCCTCCCCACACACGTGACCCCATTCACTCACCTGACACACACGTGACTCCATTCACGCCCCACACACGTGACCCACAAGTGTGATCCTCGCCCCCTCCCCACACACGTGATCCTCGCCCCCTCCCCACACACGTGACCCCCCAGTGTGAGCCTCGCCCCCTCCCCACACACGTGATCCCATTCACATCTGACACACGTGACCCAGCGTGATCCGCTCCCCCTCACACGTGACCCAATTCACACCTCACACGAGGACGTATTCACACCCCACACGTGATCCCATTCACACACCTCACACACGTGACCCCATTCACACCTCACACACACGTGACCCCATTCACACCTCACACACACGTGACCCCATTCACACCTCACACACACGTGACCCCATTCACACACCTCACACACGTGACCCCAGTCACGCCTCCTCACACACGTGACCCCATTCACACACGTGACCCCATTCACACCCCACACGTGACTGCACCGCCCACGAGATTATCCCTTGTTCTGTTTATCACACAGGTGACCCCATTCACACCCCAGCTTCCCACATCACCCCTTTCGCACCGCGTGCCTCCGCCACCCGCGGGACCATCGCACCTCGACTCCCGCACACACGTGACCGTATTCACACGTAACCCCGTCTGCAACGTGACACATTCACAGCCCACACGCTACCCGTTGACATCTCCCGCGTGACCCCATTCACACCCGCGTGACCCCGCCCCGCACAAATCCGTGGAGGCCAATTCACTGGATGTTTTCAAGAGAGAGTTAGATTTAGCTCTTGGGGCTAACGGAATCAAGGGATCTGGAGAAAAAGCAGGAACGGGGTATTATAGACAATAGACAATAGGTGCAGGAGTGGGCCATTCGGCCCTTCGAGCCAGCACCACCATTCAATGTGATCATTGCTGATCATCCATAATCAGTACCCCCATTCCTGCCTTCTCCCCATATCCCCTGACTCCGCTATCTTTAAGAGCCCTATCTAGCTCTCTCTTGAAAGCATCCAGAGAACCGGCCTCCACCGCCCTCTGAGGCAGAGAATTCCACAGACTCACCACTCTCTGTGTGAAAAAGTGTTTCCTCGTCTCCGTTCTAAATGGCCGACCCCTTATTCGTAAACTGTGTGCGGCCCCTGGTTCTGGACTCCCCCAACATCGGGAACATGTTTCCTGCCTCTAGCGTGTCCAAACCCTTAACAATCTTATATGTTTCAATGAGATCTCCTCTCATCCTTCTAAATTCCAGAGTGTATTGTGATACACTGATTGTGGACGATCAGCCATGATCACATTGAATGGCGCGGCGCTGGCTCGAGGGGCCGAATGGCCCACTCTTGCACCTGTTTCCTATGTTTCTGTGTTTCCTGCCCACAGACCTTCCCAGCTCAAAGCTTCACCAAGAACTTCCTGGCTGCCAACCTGGTGGAGCGGCTGCGGGAGGCGAAGACCGTTCCCCGCACGCCCAGCGTGGCGTGGCCAAGGCAGTGCCGCGAGCACGACAAGCCCCTCACCATCTACTGCGCCACTGACCAGCAGCTCATCTGTGACCTGTGTAGGACGTCCAAGGCACACCGGTGAGGGAACCGCCCTTATACCCTTCCCCCTTCCCCCCTCCCCTCTCACCCCCTCCTCTCGCACCCCATCCCCTCTCACCCCCTCTTCTCTCACCCCCTCCTCTATCACCCCTTCTCTCACCCTCTCCCCTCTCACCCCCTCCTCTCGCACCCCATCCTCTCTCACCGCCTCCTCTCTCACCCCCTCCTCTCTCACCCCCTCCTCTATCACCCCTTCTCTCACCCTCTCCCCTCTCACCCCCTCCTCTCGCACCCCAGCCCCTCTCACCCCTCCTCTATCACCCCTTCTCTCATCCTCTCCCCTCTTCTCTCACCCCCTCCTCTCTCCTTCCCCTTCCCTCCCCTTCCCTTCTTTCTCCTTCCCTCCTTCCTCCTTCCCTCCGTCCCCCTCCCCTCTCACCCCCTCCTCTCGCACCCCCTCCCCTCTCACCCCCTCCTCTCGCACCCCATCCCCTCTCACTCCCTCTTCTCTCACCCCCTCCTCTATCACCCCTTCTCTCATCCTCTCCCCTCTTCTCTCACCCCCTCCTCTCTCCTTCCCCTTCCCTCCCCTTCCCTTCTTTCTCCTTCCCTCCTTCCTCCTTCCCTCCGTCCCCCCTCCCCTCTCACCCCCTCCTCTCTCACCCCCTCCTCTCTCACCCCCTTCCCCTCCTCCCCTCTTCTCTCCTCCCCTTCCTCCTCTCTCTCCTCCCCCTTCTCTCCTCCCCTCTCTCCTCCACCCCTTACCTTTTCTCCTCCACTCTTTCTCCCCCCCTTTCTTCCTCCACCCTTTCCCCCTATGTCCCCCCTACTCTCCTCTCCCTTCCCTCCTCCCCCATCCTTTCTCCCCCCCTCCCTTCTCCGCCCTTTCTCTCCCTCTCTCTCCCCTATTTTCTCCCCCACTCTGTCTCCCCACTCTTCCCCCAACCCCCCTCATCCTCCTACTCCCCATTTCCCCCAGTCTCCACCCTTCTCCCCTCCCCCTTCCTCCTCCCCCCTCCCCACTTCTCTCCCCTGGTGAACCTTGCGCTCAGTTCTACTCTCCTTTGCGTCTAGGAGTTGTGATATTCTACTCGTCCAGGAACTAACTGATGAGTACCCGGTAAGCAGAGCGCTCGCCACGTTGCCGCGGATACGACCGAACGCTCTTTAACTAGTCCGGAGTGTTCAATTGTTTAAAGGAATCGATATCAATCAATATCAGTTTTATTCGTCACATTGCACATAAAGTGCAAGTGAAATGAATTTGCCAGCAGCGGTTACAATGAAGAAAGAGCACACAAAAACACACTAAAAATGTAACACAAACATCCACCACAGCATTCATCACTATGGTGGAAGGCACAACATTTGGCCAGTCCTCCTCCATTTTCTCCCGTGGTCGGGACCTCAACCCTCCGCAGCCACCGCTGCGGGCGTCCAGATGAGTAGACAAGGTAAAAGTCCCGGTAAGTCCTGAATTGGCGCTTCCCAACCGGAGACCGCGGCTTCAGATTGGTGTAGACCAGTGGTTCCCAACCTTTTTTAGCTCATGTCCCCCTTGGGATCTTTTAATTTTACGGGTCCCCCCCCCCCCCTGACATTATTAGCGGAAAAAAACTACTTCAATATTATAATACCTTCCATAAAAATATCAGTGTCTATTCATTGCACATATATTCTCTTTTATTCTATTCCACAAACATCAAAAATATTTCAACTTAACTACATAGATTTAAATTTATTAGAACTGAAATTTAGGAGGCAACAGGGTGGTAGCTCTGTGGCCCCCTTCATTGAACCTGTGGCCCCCTAAATCCCAACATTTTTCTGTGGCCCCCCCCCCTGAAATTTGCCATGGCCCCAGGTTGGGACTCACCGGTGTAGAGGACACAAAATGCTGGTGGGACTCAGCAGGTCAGGCAGCATCCCCGGAGAACACGATCGGTGATGCATCAGGGGGTCTGGGCCCTTTTTGACTTTAGAGATACAGCGCGGAAACAGGCCCCCCCGAGTCCGCGTCGACCAGCAACCACCCACATAACACCAGGGACGATTTAGAATGAACAGAAGCCAATTGAGCTTTGGAGTGTGGGAGGAAACTGGAGCACCCGGAGACAACCCACGCAGGTCACGGGAAGAACGTACAAACTCACAACAGACAGCGCCCGTAGTCAGGATCTAACCCGGGTCCATGGCGCTGTGAAGCAGCCATTCCTTCTCTCGGGAGACGTCGCCGGTCCCCGCTGAGTTACTCCAGCACTTTTGTGTCTTGCCTTGGGCATAAACCAGCATCTGCAGTTCCTTCCCGCACAAGAAGAACTGCAGGTGCTGCTTTTCGAAAGTTCATCAGCCATTGCAGCAGAATTAGGCCATTCGGACAAGAGAGGGATAATGGAATCACGGGATATGGGGAGAAAGCAGGAACGGGGTCCTGATTTTAGAGGATCAGTCATGATCATTTTTAAATTAAATTAAATTAAATTTCTTTATTTATATAGCACATTTTTAGTCAACTTGCATTGACCCCAAAGTGCTTCACATAATTACATTCACACACACAGGCAAAGGTGGGTGAAGTGTCTTGCCCAAGGACACAACGACAGTATGCACTCCAAGCGGGATTCGAACCAGCTACCTTCCGGTTGCCAGCCGAACACTTAGCCCATTGTGCCATGTGAATGGTTTGATCACGCTAGAGGCAGGAAACATGTTCCCGATGTTGGGGGAGTCCAGAACCAGGGGCCACACACACACACAGTTTAAGAATACGGGGTAGGCCATTTAGAACGGAGACGAGGAAACACTTTTTCTCACAGAGAGTTGCAAATCTGTGGAATTCTCTGCCTCAGAGGGTGGTGGAGGCTGGTTCTCTGGATACTTTCAAGAGAGAGCTAGATAGGGCTCTTAAAGATAGCGGAGTCAGGGGATATGGGGAGAAGGCAGGGACGGGGTACTGATTGGGGATGATCAGCCATGATCACATTGAATGGCAGTGCTGGCTCGAAGGGCCGAATGGCCTACTCCTGCACCTATTGCCTATTGTCTATTGTCTATTGAATGGCGGTGCTGGCTTGAAGGGCCAAATGGCCTACTCCTGCACCTATTGTCTATGTTTCTATCAAGTGTCTATCCTGGGCCTGTGTCTCCAAACTGTGGGCAGATCAAGCCAGCGTTCAGGACAGGTGAGCGGGTGGTCATTTACCAGCCGTGGCCATGAGGTGGCGACACCGCCCCACCTCGCCCGGCCCCAGCCTCTCTGCCGCTGATTCATCTGTGTACGAGACCCGCACGCAGCCTGGCCTTTCCGTAAGCTCGGCGTAGAGTCACCGTGCCGGTAAACGGTCGTTCTGCACTGTCACTGGGGGCTCCTTCAACTCTGACTCACAGCACTGTGGTTTTCTTTCCCAGGCGAGAGACATAACAGGAAAGCACACTGCTGTGGGGGGGGGGGGGGGGGGAGGGGCGGTGAGGAAGGGAGCGCGCCGTCCACGAAATACACCACGGTTTCCCGCCGGGGCCAATCCATCCGCACCTTGCTGAGAGAATGGAGCGGCTGGGCTTGTACACCCTGGAGTTTAGAAGGATGAGTGGGCATCTCATTGAAACATATAAGATTGTCTGAAGAAGGGTTTCGGCCCGAAACGTCGCCTATTTCCTTCGCTCCATAGATGCTGCTGCACCCGCTGAGTTTCCCCAGCAATTTTGTGTACCTTCGATATTCCAGCATCTGCAGTTCCCTTTTGAACAAGATTGTTAAGGGCTTGGACACGCTAGAGGCAGGAAACATGTTCCCGATGTTGGGGGAGTCCAGAACCAGGGGCCACACACAGTTTAAGAATAAGCTATTTTTAAGAACCTTATCTAGCTCTCTCTTGAAAGTATCCAGAGAACCGCCCTCTGAGGCAGAGAATTCCACAGACTCACAACTCTCTGTGTGAAAAAGTGTTTCCTCGTCTCCGTTCTAAATGGCTTACCCCTTATTCTTACAAGCCCAGCAACTCCATTCTCTCAGCATATGACAGTCCCGCCATCCCGGGAGTTAACCTCGTGAACCAACGCTGCACTCCCTCAATAGCAAGAATATTCTTCCTCAAATTAGGGGACTAAAACTGCACACAATACTCCAGGTGTGGTCTCACTAGGGCCCTGTACAGCTGCACAAGGACCTCCTTGCTCCTATACTCGACTCCTCTTGTTATAAAGGCCAACATGCCATTCGCTTTCTTCACTGCCTGCTTGCTTACATGTTTCTGGACTCCCCCAACATGGGGAACATGTTTCCTGCCTCTAGCATGTCCAATCCCTTAATAATCTTAGTCAAGTCAAGTCAAGTCAAGTCAAGAGAGTTTATTGTCATGTGTCCCAGATAGGACAATGAAATTCTTGCTTTGCTTCAGCACAACAGAACATAGTAGGCATGAATACAGAACAGATCAGTGTGTCCATATACCATTGGATAAATATATACACACATGAATAAATAAACAGATAAAGTGCAAATAAACAGATAATGGTCTATTAATGTTCAGAGATTTGTTTCAGTTAAGTTTAATTGCCTGCTGGCTGTGGGGAAGCAGCTATTCCTGAACCTGGTTGTTGCAGTCTTCAGGCTCCTGTACCTTCTACCTGAAGGCAGCGGGGAGATGAGTGTGTGGCCAGGATGGTGTGGGTCCTTGATGACAGTGCCAGCCTTTTTGAGGCAGCGACTGCGATAAATCCCCTCGATGGTAGGGAGGTCAGAGCCGATGATGGACTGGGCAGTGTTTACAATTTTTTGTAGTCTTTTCCGCTCCTGGGCGCTCAAGATGCCGAACCAAGCCACGATGCAACCGGTCAGCATGCTCTCTACTGTGCACCTGCAGAAGTTCGAGAGAGTCCTCCTTGACAAACCGACTCTCCGTAAACTTCTCAGGAAGTAGAGGTGCTGATGTGCTTTCTTTATAATTGCATCAGTGTTCTGGGACCAGGAGAGATCTTTGGAGATGTGCACGCCCAGGAATTTGAAGCTCTTGACCCTTTCCACCATCGACCCGTTGATATAAACGGGGCTGTGGGTCCCCATCCTATTCCTTCCAAAGTCCACAATCAGTTCCTTGGTTTTGCTGGTGTTGAGAGCCAGGTTATTGTGCATTTGGTCAATCGGTCGATCTCACTTCTATACTCTGACTCGTCTCCATCAGTGAAACGTCCCACAATAGTTCGTCAGACTGTGGTCGACAGCTTTCTTAATAATTGCATCAGTGTTCTCGGACCAGGAGAGATCTTATATGTTTCATGTAATTTATTATTTCAAGATTTAAAACTAACTAAAACCTGTTGTTACTTCTTTATCTCTCCCGGGGTGTGGGGGGGGGAAGCAGAAGAAGAGAAGGAAAGAGCTGAAGGAGAAGATTGAGAAGGAGTTTGCGAAGATGATTGAGTTTCTGATCGAGCAGCGGGAGATGCTGCTGATGCAGCTGGAAGAGGAGGAGAAGGTGGCATTGGCCGAGATGGAGGCCGGGGAGATGGACCTGGCGGCCACCATCGTGGAGCTGGAGAAATCCATCGCCTACATCCAGAGCAAGCTGCGCAAGTCCGTCTCCCTGGAGGTAAGGCACGGCAGAGAAGTAGGTGCCGGAGATAGACAAAAATGCTGGAGAAACTCAGCGGGTGGGGCAGCACAGTGGCGGACTGGCCAGGGTGTCAGCTTGCCCGATGGCAAGTGGGCCTCTGATGACGTTTTGGTCTCCTAATCTGAGGAAAGACATTCTTGCCATAGAGGGAGTACAGAGAAGGTTCACCAGACTGATTCCTGGGATGGCAGGACTTTCATATGAAGAAAGACTGGATAGACTCGGCTTGTACTCGCTAGAATTTAGAAGATTGAGGGGGGATCTTATAGAAACTTACAAAATTCTTAAGGGGTTGGACAGGCTAGATGCAGGAAGATTGTTCCCGATGTTGGGGAAGTCCAGAACAAGGGGTCACAGTTTAAGGATAAGGTCTTTTAGGACCGAGGTGAGAAAATCATTGGTGGTGAATCTGTGGAATTCTCTGCCACAGAAGGTAGTTGAGGCCAGTTCATTGGCTATATTTAAGAAGGAGTTAGATGTGGCCCTTGTGGCTAAAGGGATCAGGGGGTATGGAGAGAAGGCAGGAGAGATGGGATACTGAGTTGGATGATCAGCCATGATCATATCGAATGGCAGTGCAGGCTCGAAGGGCCGAATGGCCTACTCCTGTACCTGTTTTCTATGTTTCTATGAAGTGGGCCCCCTATATCAAGTGGGCCCCTGATGAAGTGGCCCCCCTTTGTCTCCTGGTAACCAATATTTTTTGACCCAGTTCGCCACTGAGGCAGCATCTATGGAGCGAAGGAATAGGTAACGTTTCGGGTCGAGACCCTTCTTCAGACCTGTCAAACCAGCATCTACAGCACTGGGAAAGAAGGGGTGGGGGGGGTGGGGGGGGGGGGTAGTAGACCACACGGGTTAAAGCCTGGGACTTTTCGGGGCGACGTTCTATGTAGGAAGGAACTGCAGACGCTGGTTTCAACCGAAAAAAGACACAAAACGCTGGAGTAACTCTGCGTCTCTGGAGAGAAGGGAAGTGCGACGTTTCGGGTCGGGACCCTTCTTCAGACCGAGCGTCAGAGGAGAGGGAGAGACGCGGATAAGCAAGGGTAAGGCGTGAAAACAGGGCAGCGGGGATGGTGATCGAGGACAGAGTAGAGTAGATCGTTGTTCGCTGGGGGAAGGTGACAACGAGGAGTACAGAGATAAAATGTCGTTGGGGAGGACAGTCGGAGAAGGGGGGAGGGGATGGAGAGAACTGGGAAGGGGGTAGGGGATTAGAGAAGTCAAAGGGTCTCGACCTGAAACGTCAACCATTCCTTCTCTCCAGAGATGCTGCCCATCCCGCTGAGTAACTCCAGCTTTTTGTGTCTACGATTTAACCCAGTGTCATTCCGACCACTTGCATCTACCCCAGTGAGTGCTACATATACGAAACAAAACCCAAACCAATTTCTCTCTCCCCTTCTTTGTATTTCAGGAAATGCTGGACACAATTTCTCAGTAAGTTCACCCTCTTGATTTCTTCTTTAAGCTACGGGGTTGTTGGCGCCACTGCCCGCTGACTCACGGCGCCGGAGACCCGGGTTCTTTCCCGACCTCCAGTGACGTCTGTCCGGGTGTGGGGAGTTTTGCACGCTCTCCCCGCGAGCGCGTGGCTTTTCTCCGGGTGTTTTGGCTTTTTTTCTCTCTCTCAGCTTTAGAGATACAGAGCGGAAAAACGGGGGGCCCCTTCGTCCCACCGAGTCCGCGCCGACCAGCGACCCCCGCACTCTTAACACCGTCCCTACACACACACACTGGGGGACAATTTACATTGATACCAAGTCTTTAACCTGCCACGTCTTTGGAGTGTGGGAGGAAACCGAAGATCTGGGAGAAAATCCACGCAGAGAACGTGCAAACTCCGCGCAGACAGCGCCCGTAGTCGGGATCGGACCCGAGTCTCCGGCGCTGTGAGGCAGCAACTCCACCGCAGCACCACCGCGCCTCTCCGGTTTCCTCCCACATCCCAAAAGACGTGTGGGTTTGTAGGTTAATTGGCTTCTGTAGATTGTCCCTGGCGTGTAGGATAGAACTAGTTATAGGGATCAGGGGGTATGGAGAGAAGGCAGGTACAGGATACTGAGTTGGATGATCAGCCATGATCACATTGAATGGCGGTGCAGGCTCGAAGGGCCGAATGGCCTCCACTCCTGCACCTATTGTCTATGTTTCTAGTGTGAGCGGGCTGGCATGGACTCGGCGGGCCGAAGGGCCTGTTTCCACACTGTATCTCTAAACCAGAGATGTCCAACAACAGAGGGCGCAACTATAAAGTTGGAGGGGGGGGGGGGGGAAAGATTGATGGAGTTGTGCGGTGGAGCAGGTTTGTGGGTGGTGGGGGCTGGAATGCATTGGTAGAGGTGGTGGTGGAGCATCAGCAGAGCCATCTCCATTATCAAGGACCCCTACCACATCTTCTCCATCCTGCCATCTGGGAAGAGGTACAGGAGCATCAGCTGCAAAACCAGCAGGATGCTCCACAGCTTCTTCCCACAGGCAATAAGACTGGTTAACGTACTGTGTGTGCCCTCCCCATATATCACACACCAACACATCTAACCTCCGCCACTGTTCAGTCTGAACTGTTCAGTTTTTATTTCAATTTTTAGGCCTATGTTAGATATGGTCATTTTACTTTTTAAAGCTATATGTATTTATTCTGTTTTTATTAACCGCACTAATGGGAACTGATTGAGAAACAATGTTTTTGTTTCATCTGTGTAAGTACTCAGTTAAAATTACATTAAAGTAAATACTCAGATGGTGCCGTTTAACAGGCTTTCAAATAGGCACATGTGGAGCAGAGGTGCAGGCAGCATCGAACCCGGGTCTCTGGCGCTGTGAGGCAGCAACTCTACCGCTGCACCACTGAAGGTGTCGGGCTGAAGGGCCTGTTTCCCTGCTGTTTCTCAGTTTAGTTTATGGTCATGTGTACCGAGGTACAGTGAAAAGCTTTTTTGCTGCATGTTATCCAGTCAGTGGTCAGACAATACATGATTACGATCGAGCCGTTTACAGTGTGGGTGTACGGTTAGGGAATAACGTCTAGCGCAAGGTAAAGCCAGCAAAGTCTGATCAAGTGTTTAAGAAGGAACTGCAGATGCTGGAAAATCGAAGGGAGACAAAAAACTGCTGGAGAAACTCAGCGGGCGCAGCAGCGTCTATGGAGCGAAGGAAATAGGCGACATTTCGGGCCGAAACCCTTCTTCAGACTGATCAAGGATAGTCCGAGAGTCACCAATGAGATAGATAGTAGCACAGCACTGCTCTCTGGTTGTGGTAGGACGGTTCAGTTGCCCGATAAGAGCCGGGAAGAAACTGTCCCTGAATCTGGAGGTGTGTGTGTGCGTTTGTTTTCACACTTCTGTACCTCTTGCCCGATGGGAGAGGGGAGAAGAAGGAGTGGCCGGGGTGCGGGTAGTTGAGGCCACAGTTCATTGGCTATATTTAAGAGGGAGTTAGATGTGGCCCTTGTGGCTAAAGGGATCAGGGGGTATGGAGAGAAGGCAGGTACAGGATACTGAGTTGGATGATCAGCCTTGATCATATTGAATGGCGGTGCAGGCTCGAAGGGCTGAATGGCCTCTACTCCTGCACCTATCTTCTATGTTTCTATGACTTAACCCGATGGTGTGTCCGTGTTACTAGAGCAGAATTAGGCCATTCGGCCCATCAGGTCTCCTCCACCATTCCATCCCTCTCAAAGGGGAGGGTATGGGGAGAAGGCAAGAACAGTTTCACCCCCCCCCAGACTGGTCCTTGATGATGCTGCTGGCCTTGCCGAGGCAGCGCGAGGTGTCGATGGAAGGGAGGTTGGTTTGCGCGACTGTCTGGGCTGCGTCCGCAACTCTCGCGGTTTTGGACGGAGTTGTCCCCAAACCGTTAAGCCCTTTGCACGGGAGCGTGGGTAGAAGTTGGCGAGAGTAGTTGGGGATATGCCGAACTTCCTAAGAGTCAATACAATACAATACAATACAATACAATACAATACAATTCAATACAATTGAATACAATTCAATTTATTGTCATTTGGACCCCTTGAGGTCCAAACGAAATGTCGTTTCTGCAGCCATACATTACAAAACAAAAAGACCCGAGACACAACACAGTTTACACAAACATCCATCACATCGTTGTGATGGAAGGCAAAAAAAACGTATCTCTCCACTGCACTCCCCCCCCCCCCGATGTCAGAGTCAGAGTCAAAGTCAAAGCCCCCGGCTGGCGATGGCGATTGTCCCGCGGCCATTAAAGCCACGCCGGGTGATGCAAGGTCGCGCGGGTCTTGGTGTTGGAGCCCACGGCGTGCGCTCGCAGAGACCCGCGGCCATTTGAATCCGCGCGGGGCGATGGTGTAAGGCCCCGCTTCAGGTGCTCTTCAACCCCGCAACTGGGGCGGGAGAAGTCGCCGCTGCGGAAGCCCCGAAAAGCGGTCTCCCAGCAGGGACCCGCGGGCTCCCGGCGCCGCCGTCCGCCAAACCCGCAGTTGCAGCCTCCGAAACTCCGGCGGTCGGGTGACAGCAATGCTCAACCACAGCTCCACCCGCTCCGGACTCGGCCAGCCCCGTGATGGTGAGTAGTCGGCAGCTCCGCAGCTGGAACCCCAGGTCGTTCCTGTTGGAGGCCGCTCCACGTTGCAGCCCCAATGACAACGGAGACCCGACAAAGAAAAGGTCGGGTCTCCCGTGCAGGGGAAAGATTTTAAAGTTACCCCCTCCCCCCCACCCCACCCACACACACATACCCCAACAAAAAAAATAACAAAAACTACATAAAAACGAGACAAAAAATAATAAAACACAGACGGACTGCAGAGGCCGCTGCTGACGAGAGTCGCGCCGCCCACCGAACCTCCTCCAAGTCAAGTCAAGTCACATTTATTTCTATAGCACATTTAAAAAACAACTCTCGTTGGCCAAAGTGCTTTACATTTGTTATAAGAATAGTATAAACAAACAAACTACATACATATATACATGTAGCCCTCACTCAGAGGACGTCAGGAAAGGCTTGGGAGTATAGATAAGTCTTTAGTCTTGACTTAAAGGAGTCGATGGAGGGAGCTGTTCGTTCTGATGGGAAGGGGGATGCTGTTCCACAGTCTAGGAGCTGCAACCGCAAAGGCGCGGTCGCCCCTGAGCTTATGCCTAGACCGCGGGATATTCAGCAGCCCCAAGTCGGCCGATCTGAGGGACCTGGAGGTGGAGTGGTGGGTGAGAAGACTTTTTATGTAGGTGGGGGCAGGGCAAGCCCATTGAGGGCTTTGTAGACATGGAGGAGGATCTTGAAGTTTAGACGGAACCGCACAGGGAGCCAGTGGAGATAGGCCAGGATCGGGGTGATGATGTGGTCCCTTTTTCGGGTGCCCGTCAGGAGTCTCGCACACTGCGGCGTTTTGGACCAGTTGCAGGCGGGACAGGGAGGATTGGCTGATGCCAGTGTAAAGAGAGTTGCAGTAATCTAGGCGGGAGGAGATGAAATGTGTGGACGATCTTTTCCAGGTCATCAAAGTGGAGGAATTGTTTTATTTTAGCTGAAAGAAGCTAGCTTTTACCACGGCATTGACTTGTTTGTCAAATGTCAGTGCTGAGTCAAATATCACGCCAAGGTTTTTGACGTCAGGTTTGAGTAGTGTCTCAAGAGTGTCAGTCTCATCGAGGTTTTCTCCTAGGCCTATTCCCCGGCTGGGGAAGACCACCCTGATGAAGTTGAACCCAAGATGGGAGACGTTCACCGGACCCCTGCAGCTGATCGTTTGGAAGCGGATGCAGGATATCATAAACCCAGGTATCAAACACCCCACCCCCCCCCCCCCCCCATAGCCCGAGTTACCCAGCGGGACAGGCGGCATCCCCGGGGAGAAGGAACGGGCGACGTTTCGGGTGGAGACCCTTCTTCAGACTGAGAGTCGCGGGGGGGGGGGGGGGGGGGGGGGGGAGAGGGAAACAGAGCGACCTAGACGGGAAGAAAGGGCGGAGGGAGACAGGGAGATATGGAAAGGGTAAGGTGCCAAGGTGTAAGATGGATCAAATGTAGGCTGGGCCAGCGTTTTGCTGAACGCCTCCGCTTGAACCGACCTAATTTGAGGTGGGACATTCTTGCTGTTGAGGGAGAGCAGCGTAGGTTCACCAGGTTAATTCCCGGGATGGCGGGACTGTCATACGCTGAGAGAATGGAGCGGCTGGGCTTGTACACTCTGGAGCTTAGAAGGATGAGAGGGGATCTCATTGAAACATATAAGATTGTTAAGGTGTTTAAGAAGGAACTGCAGATGCTGGAATAATCGAAGGTAGACAAAAATGCTGGAGAAACTCAGCGGGTGCAGCAGCATCTATGGAGCGAAGGAAATAGGCAACGTTTCGTCCCGAAACGTTGCCTATTTCCTTCGCTCCATAGATGCTGCTGCACCCGCTGAGTTTCTCCAGCATTTTTGTGTGCCTAAGATTGTTAAGGGCTTGGACACACTAGAGGCAGGAAATATGTTCCCGATGTTGGGGGAGTCCAGAACCAGGGGCCACACACACACACACAGTTTAAGAATAAGGGGCAAGCCATTTAGAACGGAGACGAGGAAACACTTTTTCTCACAGAGAGTTGTGAGTCTGTGGAATTCTCTGCCTCAGAGGGCGGTGGAGGCCGGTTCTCTGAATGGTTTCAAGCGAGAGCTAGATAGGGCTCTTAAAGATAGCGGAGTCAGGGGGATATGGGGAGAAGGCAGGAACGGGGTTAGGATTAAGAGGCAGATCAGCCATGATTTTTAGTTTACTGTCACGTGTACCGAGGTAGACAATAGACAATAGGTGTTCTTGTAGACTTGCATTCACTGGAATTTAGAAGCACGAGAGGGGATCGTATAGAATTCTTAAGTGATTGGACTGGCTGGATGCAGGAAAAATGTTCCCAATGTTGAGGGGGAGTCCAGAACCAGGGGTCACACACAGTTTAAGAATAAGGGGGTCGGCCATTTAAGACGAGGAAAAACGTTTCCACCCAGAGAGTTGTGAATCTGTGGAATTCTCCGCCACAGAGGGCAGTGGAGGCCGATTCACTGGATGTTTTCCGGAGAGAATTAGATGTAGCTTTTGGGGCTAACGGAATCAAGGGATATGGGGAGAACGCAGGAAAGGGGTTACTGATTGTGGATGATCAGCCATGATCATATTGAATGGTGGGTGTTGGCTCGAAGGGCCGAATGGCCTACTCCTGCACCTGTTGTCTATGGAATAGAAACATAGAAAATAGGTGCAGGAGTAGGCCATTCGGCCCTTCGAGCCTGCACCGCCATTCAATATGATCATGGCTGATCATCCAACTGAGCATCCTGTACCTGCCTTCTCTCCATACTCCCTGATCCCTTTAGCCACACGGGCCACATCTAACTCCCTCTTAAATATAGCCAATGAACTGTGTGGCCTCAACTACCTTCTGTGGCAGAGAATTCCACAGATTCACCACTCTGTGTGAAAAATGTGGGTGCTGGCTGGAAAGATCCGAATGGCCTACTCCTGCACCTATTGTCTATTGAATGGTGGGTGGGAATCTCATTGAGGATGAGAGGGAATCTCATTGAAACATATAAGATTATTAAGGGTTTGGACACGCTGGAGGCAGGGGATATGGGGAGAAGGCAGGAACGGGGTACTGATTGGGGATGAGGGGGAAATCCTTTAGGACCGAGATGAGAAGAAACTTTTTCACACAGAGAGTGGTGAATCTCTGGAACTCTCTGCCACAGAGGGTAGTTGAGGCCAGTTCATTGGCTATATTTAAGAGGGAGTTAGATGTGGCCCTTGTGGCTAAAGGGATCAGGGGGTATGGAGAGAAGGCAGGTACAGGATACTGAGTTGGATGATCAGCCATGATCATATTGAATGGCGGTGCAGGCTCGAAGGGCCGAATGGCCTCTACTCCTGCACCTATTGTCTATGTATCTATGTATCTATCAGCCATGATCACATTGAATGGTGGTGCTGGCTCAAAGGGCCGAATGGCCTACTCCTGCACCCATTGCCTATTGTCTATTGAATGGTGGGTGCTGGCTCGAAGGGCCGAATGGCCTACTCCTGCACCTATTTAAAAAAAAAAAATTCGAACTGATGAACGAGAGGCCATTGCCATCCTTTGCTACCAATGTGCTTTTGCCGTCCCTCACACACACACACACACACACACCCACAGTGCCGGAGAACCTGCGCTTCAACATGGCCAGCGCCCACCCCAACCTGCGCTTCAACAGCGACTGCACCTCGGTGGAGTCCTCGTCGTCCCGGGGCCCGGCGGCCGACAACCCCAAGCGCTTCGGCTCCTTCCACGCTGTGCTGGCCACCGCCCGCTTCTCCTCGGGCCGCCACTACTGGGAGGTGGAGGTGGGGGCCTCGCCGGCCTGGTACCTGGGCCTGACCTGCGTGCACAGCGCCCGCAAGGGCTACGTCAAGCTGCGGCCCTCCAAGGGCTACTGGAGCATCTGCAAGCTGCTGCTGTACCTGATGAACAACGAGCGCCAGAGGCCCCTGCACGTCGCCTCCGCCCTCTCCCGGGTGGGGGTCTACCTCGACTTCGAGGCCGGCCTGGTCTCCTTCTACGACGCATGCGGCATGGCCCTCCTCTGTACCTTCAGCACCGCCTTCCGCTGCCCCGTGGTGCCTTTCTTCAGCCCCAGCCGTGGTGTGGACAGCATTCTGAAACTGCGACACTTCTGAAACCCCACCTCCCTCAACCTCCTCCCTCCCCCACCTCCCTCCAAAACCTCTCTATCCCCTCAACACCTCCCCCCCCCCCTCATCTTCCCACCCACACAGAATTATGTTAAGTAAAAACAAAATGATTACTCTGTTCAGTCCGGGTTGCGTGGAAGCAAGGCCCTCACATTAGTTTCATTTGATTTTCGGGGAGGCAGTCTGGCAAAAGGCCCTTCGGCCCGCCGTGCTGACCAGCTGGTCACCCGTTCATACACTCATTTAGATGTACAGCACGGAAACTGGCCCTTCGGCCCGACCGAGTCCGTGCTGACCAACGATCACCCGTTCGCTAGTTCTATCCTACACACACCAGGGACAATTTGCAGAAGCCAATTAACCTACAAACCCGCAGGTCTTTGGGATTGTGGGAGGAAACCGGAGCACCCGGAGAAAAACCCACAGGGAGAACTCTGTTGAGACATCGCCCATAGCCGGGATCAAACCCGTGTCTCTGGTCCCCGTGAAGCAGCAAACTCTACCGCTGTCCCGCCCTATCCCACATTCGCATCCCCTCCCTATGCACCAGGGGGCTATTTCGCAGAGGGCCGGGCAACCTACAAACCCGCAGGTCTTTGGGATTGTGGGAGGAAACCGGAGCGCCCGGAGAAAAACCCACAAGGGAGGAGACGTACAAACTCCTCACAGACAGCGGCCGAGGTCAGGATCGGGCCGCCGGGCCTCTGGCGCGGTGAGGCAGCAGCTCTACCCGCTGCGCCTCCGTGCCTGGGCTCGTTAATGTTACCCGCTGGTCAAATCGAACCCTCCCCAAAAACCTCGCTTGAAGGGAACAGCCCACCAGGCGAGAGTCTAGTCCGGTCTCATGAGCTGCTGCCTCTTAACGTCAGAGACCCTGGGCCCGATCCTCACCTCTGGAGTGTTTTTTTTCCTGTTCCCCCCATGGCAGTGTGACTTACCCCCTCCCCCTCTCCAGGTTTTAGTTTAGAGATACAGTGCGGAAACAGACCCTTCAGGCCCACCAAGTCCGTGCCGACCAGCGATCCCCGCGCACTAACATCAGGAGGGGGGATCTTATAGAAACGTACAAAATTCTTACGATGTTGGACAAGCTAGATGCAGGAAGATTGTTCCCGATGTTGGGGAAGTCCAGAACAAGGGGTCACACAGTTTAAGAATAAGAGGGAAATCTTTTAGGATCGAGATGAGAAAAACATTTTTTACGCAGAGAGTGGTGAATCTCTGGAATTCTCTGCCACAGAAGGTAGTTGAGGCCACATTGGCTATATTTAAGAGGGAGTTAGATGTGGCCCTTGTAGCTAAAGGGATCAGGGGGTATGGAGAGAAGGCAGGTACAGGATACTGAGTTGGATGATCAGCCATGATCATATTGAATGGCAGTGCAGGCTCGAAGGGCCGAATGGCCTCTACTCCTGCACCTATTGTCTATGTTTCTATCCCAGACACACACACACACTCGGGACAATTTTACATTTACACCAAGCCAGTTAACCTACAAACCCCCCGCACGTCTACGGAAAACATTACTAGGAAACATTTTTGACGGCGCCTGGGTTCGAGCACGTTCTCCCCGTGACCCGCGCGGGTTTTCTCCGAGATCTACGGGTTTCCTCCCACGCTCCAAAGACGTGCGGGTTTGCAGGTTAACTGGTTCGTTGTAAATGTAAATTGTCCCCTAAGTGTCTGTTGGAACGACGTGTTGGTGAGCGGGGATCGCTGGTCGGCACGGACCCGGTGGGCCGAAGGGCCTGTTTCTGCGCTGTATCTCAAAACGGAACTCAGTCAGAGCCAGCACAGAAACTGGCAGCGCTGGATGCTAAAGTAATTAATTTATATTCCCGGGGCTTGAAGCACGTCATCAATGGAAATTGATTCACAAGCAAGGGGGATTAAAATCCAGACTTAACATTTGCACAGGGATTACCCTCTCCTGTTTGAAGCAAGGAAGGATTCACATTGATGTACTGGCTTCTATACGTTAACAAATCAGTCCCACACCATCCATGTCTAACTTAGTTTCACTCAGCGGGTCAGGCAGCATCTCTGGAGAGAAGGAATGGGTGACATTTCGAGTTGAGACCCTTCTTCAGATATACCCTCCTTGAGGTACCAAGGTCTAAGCGGAAGCTCAGAGGGGATAGAGCCTTTTCTGTTGCTGCTCCGGCACTCTGGAACACCTTGCCGCTGCACATCAGACAGGCCCCCTCACTGTCCATCTTCAAATCCTCCCTAAAAACACATTTTTATTCTTTGGCTTTCGACACTGGCTGAGGCATTGCTCCTGTTTTTAGTGCTTTTAATGTCTTTTAATTTTTAGTGTGTTTTTTATAGTCCTTCGTTTTACGGTTTTTAATGGTTTTTAATTGTTTGTAATAGCTTTTTGTTCATGAGTTCTCATGTACAGCACTTTGTGGCAACTGCAGCTGTTTAAAGTGCTTTATAAATAAAGTTATTATTATTATTATAGTTATTATTATAGAAACATAGACAATAGGTGCAGGAGTAGGCCATTCGCCCCTTCGAACCTGCGCCGCCATTCAATATGATCATGGCTGATCATCCAACTCAATATCCTGTACCTGCCTTCTCTCCATACCCCCTGATCCCTTTAGCCACAAGGCCCACATCCAACTCCCTCTTAAATATAGCCAATGAACTGGCCTCAACTACCTTCTGTGGCAGAGAATTCCAGAGATTCACCACTCTGTGTGAAAAATGTTTTCCTCATCTCGGTCCTAAAAGATTTCCCCCTTATCCTTAAACTGTGAACCCTTGTTCTGGACTTCCCCAACATCGGGAACAATCTTCCTGCATCTAGCCTGTCCAACCCCTTAAGAATTTTGTAAGTTTCTATAAGATCCCCCCTCAATCTTCTAAATTCTAGCGAGTACAAACCGAGTCTATCCAGTCTTTCTTCATATGAAAGTCCTGACATCCCAGGAATCAGTCTGGTGAACCTTCTCTGTACTTCCCTCTTTGGCAAGAATGTCTTTCCTCAGATTAGGAGACCAAAACTGTACGCAATACTCCAGGTGTGGTCTCACCAAGACCCTGTACAACTGCAGTAGAACCTCCCTGCTCCTATACTCAAATCCTTTGGCTATGAATGCTAACATACCATTCGCTTTCTTCACTGCCTGCTGCATGAAACATCACCCATTCCTTTTCTCCGGAGATGCTGCCTGACCCTGCCGAGTTACTCCGGCTATTTGTGTCTTTATTCAGTATGAACCAGCATCTGCAGTTCCTTCCTACGTACATCTGGTTTAGTTGACAGATACAGCGCGGAAACAGGCCCACCGAGTCCCCACCGGCCAGCGATCCCCGCACATTAACACTACCCTACGCACACACACACACACACACCAGGGACAATTTTTACATTTACACCAGGTCAATTGGCCTGCACGTCTGTGGAGTGTCAGAGGAAACCGGAGCACCCGGAGAAAACCCACGCATGTCACGGGGAGAAGGTACAAACTCTTATGCTTAAGAAAGAACTGCAGATGCTGGAAAAATCGAAGGTAGACAAAAATGCTGGAGAACCTCAGTGGGTGAGGCAGCATTAATGGAGCGAATAGGTGACGTTTCGGGTTCGAGACCCTTCTTCAGACTGATGTGGGGGTGAGGGGGGTGCGGGATGAAGAAAGGAAGAGGCGGAGACAGTGGGCTGTGGGAGAGCTGGGGAGGGGAAGGAGGGAGAAAGCAAGGACTACCTGAAATTGGAGAAGTCAATGTTCATACTGCTGGGGTGTAAACTGCCTGGGCCTGGCCAAGCTGGCCATCCGTGAGTCAAGGCACCAGACGTTGGAGGGCTCTACCCGAGCCGGCTGCCTGCCCCTTTTCCGGGGATACGTCCGTGCCCGGGTGCGGATGGAAAGGGAATACGCCCTGTCTACGGGCACCCTGAGGGAGTTCCGGTACCGCTGGGCACCGAGGGGGGTTGAATGTATCCTTGACAAGGATTGCAATATAATTGTTTAGCAGTTGCTTAGCATATTTGTTCGTCTTGTATTATGGTGGTGTTTTGTTTTATTGTATTGTCAATACTATTTTAATATTTGAATAAATATTTTTTGATTAAATTAAAAACAAAAAATTTAAAAAAAGGGGTGTAAACTGCCCAGCTGTTTGTAGTGGGGTACAAAGTCTTACAGACAGTACCCGTAGTCAGGATCGAACCTGGCGCTGTGAGGCAGCAACTCTACCGCTGCGCCACCCTACACCAAACTTTCATGTCGACACTAAAGATGGACACAAAATAACACAGCGGGACAGGCAGCATCTCCGGAGAGAAGGCACAGGTGACCTTTGGGGTCTGAAGAAGGGTCTCAACCCGAAATGTCACCCGGTCCTTCTCTCCAGAGATGCTGCCTGACCCGCTGAGTTACTCCAGCATTTTGTCTATGTACGAACTACATACATTTGGGGGGGGGGGGGGCATTGTGTTTGTTTTTGTTTATGTTTTACAGTGCCCTCCATAATGTTTGGGCTAAAGACCCATCATTTATTTATTTGCCTCTTTTGAGATTTGTAATAGAAAATAATCACGTTGTTAAAGTGTACATTGTCAGATTTTATTAAAGGGCATTTTTATACATTTTGGTTTCACCATGTAGAAATAACAGCCAAAGATCCTATAGCGGAGCAAGATAGACCGCTGCTGCTAAATGCAATGGGCTGGCGTGTGGTATTCCCCCCAACACCAACCTCTCTGTTGCGTTGAAGCGGGTCCTGGCTTTTACAACCCTGTTAGCCCGGAGACTGATTTTGCTTAACTGGAGACTTACCTGTCCCCCGACACACGCCCGCTGGATCAAGGAGGTGCTCTACAACTTAAAGGTCCTCTCTCAAAGGCTCTACCAAGACATTCCTAGATACATGGAACCCTTTCCTGGAACTTGTTAATTCTCTTAACTTGTTTCCGGACTCAGAAGAGGACTGAGTGCCCTCTATCACAGCTCTGTCTTATTGCAGCTGCTATCCCCTCAACCCCCTCCCTCCCCACAATTTTTTTTTAAAAATCTTCTTTTTATTTATTTATTTATTTTTTTATTTTTAAAATTTTTTATTTTATTTTATTTTTTTTTTTTTAAATCGTATTTGTGTGGATGTGTACGTATGTGAGTGTTGTTTGTTCCCGGGTGGCGAGGGTGGGTAAGGGTAAGGGTAAGGGTTTTGAGGGTCGTTTACATACTGTTGTACAATTATGTCCTGATTATCACTGTCTGTTATCATTGTATGTATGCAAATTGCTGTTAAATTCAAAATTCAAATAAAAAGATTTAAACTAAAGGGCATTTTTATACATTTTGGTTTCACCATGTAGAAATAACAGCCAAAGATCCTATAGCGGAGCAAGATAGACCACAGCTGCTAAAGGCAATGGGCTGGCGTGTAGTACGCAACGGAGCGGAACGTGGGCCTTTTTTTCATCCATTTCCGTAACCGGACCCGGCTCGCAGTGTGATCAACATTGCGGGGGAACAGTTTCTGTTATTAAATTAAAATTCTGAAAATGAGGAGAAGAATTTTACCAAATAACGTTTATTTTTACGAGGATGTTTCCGTAACCGGCTTCCGTCTCCGCACTAGTATCTTTGCTCCGCTAGATACATCTTTGGTGCTGAGACGGAAGCCGGTTACGGAAATGGGGCCGAAAATTGCCCATGACCGTACTACGTCTTTTTCGTCGAGTGGTCTATCTTGCTCGCTGTAGGATCTTTGATTACAGCTGTTTATACATAGTCCCCCCCCCCCCATTTCAGGGCACCATAATGTCTGGGACACATGGCTTCACAGGTGTTTGTAATTGCTCAGGTGTGTTTAAATTGATTGATGTGATTTGATTCAATTTATTGTCATTGTCTTCAATTAAGAGACAACGGAATGTTATTACAGTCATACGAATAAAAAACGCCACAAAACACTGTAATCCATGACACAAACATCCCCATAGAGGCATCAAAGTTCCCCACTGTGAGGGAAGGAACCAAAGTCCAGTCAACCTCCTCGCTGATGTTCCCCGATGTTCACCCGTGGTTGGGGCCTCCCGAGCCCTCTGCAGTCGCCGCTATGGGCGGCCCGATGTTCAGGCCCGCTCGCCAGGAACGATGGAAACCCGGACCTCTGAATCGGCCACCTCCCACCGGAGTCCGCGGCTCCCGAAGTCCACAGGCTGAGCTGGGTGGAGATTCACGCTGGCGGCCCCCGGCAAAGGGTCCCAGGACTCCACGATGTCGAAGTCAGCGCCGCCCGCGGCTGGGAGCTCTGCAAACCACAGCTCCGCGATGTCGATGCAGCAGGCCCAACACTCCGGAGCTCCAAACGGCGATCCCAGGTAAGGCCTCGCCCGCTCCGCGATGTATCCAGCGCTACGCCGCCGCTGCTGATTCTCTGGTCCGGTCCCGGCAGGAAAGGCCGCGCCAATCCAGTTGATAGTGGGGGGGGGGGGCGAGGGTGCGACTCGGATAATAGTCGCATCCTCGCCAGGAAGTGACTGGAAAACGGTTTCCCCCTCACCCTACCCCCCTCCCCCCAGATAAAATAATAAAAAAGAAACAAGAACATACTTTAAACATAATAAAAAATATAACCACACTAGGCGGAGGCAGCTAGTAACAGCACCTCCTTAATGCAGGTATAAGAGAGCTCTCAGCACCTAGTCTTTCCTCCAGTCTTTCCATCACCTTTGGAAACTTTTATTGCTGTTTATCAACATGAGGACCAAAGTTGTGCCAATGAAAGTCAAAGAAGCTATTATGAGACTGAGGAACAAGAATAAAACTGTTAGAGACATCAGCCAAACCTTAGGCTTGCCAACATCAACTGTTTGGGACATCATTAAGAAGAAAGCAAGCACTGGTGAGCTAACCAATCGCAAAGGGACTGGCAGGCCAAGGAAGACCACCACAGCTGATGACAGAAGAACTCTCTATAATTTAAAAAAATCTCCAAACACTATCCAACAGATCAGAAACACTCTTCAGGAATCAGGCGTGGATCTGTCAATGACCACTGTCCGCAGAAGACTTGAACAGAAATACAGAGGCTACACTGCAAGATGCAAACCACTGGTTAGCCGCAAAAATAGGATGACCAGGTTACAGTTTGTCAAATGAGCAACCACAGTTCTGGAAAAAGGTCTTGTGGACAGATGAGACGAAGATGAACTAATATCAGAGTGATGGCAAGAGCAAAGTATGGAGGAGAGAAGGAACTGCCCAAGATCCAAAGCATCATATAATCATATTTTATTAGCCAAGTATGTTTTGTAACATACGAGGAGTTTCATTTGTCATACACTCATACCAATAAAAAGCAACAAGACACACAAAATACATTTTAACATAAACATCCACCACAGTGACTCCTCCACATTCCTCACTGTGATGGAAGGCGAAAAAAAGTTCAATCTCTTCCCTTCGTTGTCCTCTAGCGGTCGGGGGCCTCGAGCCTTCTGTTGACGGGACGATCTCACTCCCGTAGCCGGCAGTCCGGGCGATCAAGCTCCTGCATCGGGGGGAAATCTCAGCTCCCCCGCGCCGGGCGATCTGACCCTGGGTCGGTCGGGGCGATCAAGCTCCTGCATCGGGGGGAAATCTCAGCTCCCCCGCGCCGGGCGATCTGACCCTGGCTCGGGCTGGTCGAAACGTCGTACGGCTTTTGCCGCTTCCCGATGTCAATCTCAACCCGAGACTGCGAGCTCCTCGATGTAAAAGTCCGCAGGCCGCGGTTGCAGCGTCGATCCCAGGCAAGGAATCGCAGGCTCCGATGGTAAGTCCACGGCCCCGCGGTGGGGCTCAAAGTCAGTCCCGAGCGAGGCCTCCAGCTCCGCGATGTTAGGCCGCAGATAACAATCGCATCGTCTAGCAAGGTAAGAGATTGAGAAAAAGTTTCTCCTGACCTCCCTCCCTCCCCACACATAAAACAAACCAGAGAACATTAACACATACTTTTAATACACTAAAAATAACACACAAAAAGACGGAAAAGACAGACAGACTGTAGACGATGCTGCCATCAAAGCATACCACCTCATCTGTAAAACACGATGGTGGGGGTGTTATGGCCTGGGCATCATACGACTGCTGAAGGTACTGGCTCACTTATCTTCATTGATGATACAACTGCTGATGGTAGTAGCATAATGAATTAAGTGTATAGACACATCCTATCTGCTCAGGTTGAAACAAATGCCTCAAAACTCATTGGCCGGCGGTTCATTCTACAGCAAGACAATGATCCCAAACATATTTCTATTCTACATTCTCCTTCATCTCTGTCTCCCTTTGATCTCTTCACACTTTACCCTTCCCTATCTCCCTCTTCCCCAGACTCTTGACCCGAAACATCACCCGTTTCCTCTCCAGAGATGCTGCCTGTCCCACCGAGTTACTCCAGCCTTTTGTGTCTTATTTTAGAAAGATAGACAATAGGTGCTGGCCCTTCGAGCCAGCACCGCCATTCAATATGATCATGGCTCATCATCCACAATCAGTAACCACATTCCTGCTTTCTCTCCATATCCCTTGATTGCACTAGCCCCAAGAGCTAAATCTAACTCTCTCTTGAATACGTCCAGTGAATTGGCCTCCACTGCCTTCTGTGGCAGAGAATTGTAGAAGGAACTGCAGGAAAAAATGTCTTCCCATATCCCTTGACTCCATTAGCCCTAAGAGCTACACTTGTATCTAACTCTTGAAAACATCCAGTGAATTGGCCTCCACTGCCTTCTGTGGCAGAGAATTCCACAGATGCACAACTCTCTGGGTGAAAAAGTTTTTCGTCATCTCAGTCCTAAACAACCGACCCCTTATTCTTAAACTGTGTGTGTGGCCCCTGGTTCTGGACTCCCCCAACATTGGGAACATTTTTCCTGCATCGAGCCTGTCCAATCACTTAAGAATTTTATACGTTTCTGTAAGATCCCCTCTGGGGTGGAAGATTGCAACCTTCACTTGGTCTGCCCTGTTTCGATTAATGCAATCAACTCGACGTGCACAAACGGAAGAGGGACGACAGATGGCACAATGGGCTAAGTGTTTGGCTGGCAACCGGAAGGTAGCCGGTTCGAATCCCGCTTGTAGTGCATACTGTCGTTGTGTCCTTGGGCAAGACACTTCACCCACCTTTGCCTGTGTGTGAATGTGTGTGAGTGATTGGTGGTGGCTGGAGGGGCTGTAGGCGCAGATTGGCAGCCACGCTTCCGTCAGTCTGCCCCAGGGCAGCTGTGGCTACAGAAGTAGCTTACCACCACCGAGTGTGACTGAGGAGTGAATGAATAATGCGATGTAAAGCGCCTTGAGTATTAGAAAGGCGCTATATAAATCCCATCCATTATTATTATTATTATCAAATAGAACAAGTTGTCCAACAACTTTCGGCTGTGCACGCCACACGAAAGAAGAAGTATATACCCTCTCATCCTAAATTCCAATGAACGCAAGTCCAGTCGACCCATTCTTTCATCATACGCCAGCCCCGCCATCCCGGGAATTAACCTGGTGATCCGCCTCAATAGCAGGAATGTTTGGGGCCTGTTTCCACGCTGTATCTCGAAACAGTGGCCCCGATTGAAGCCAGCAAGCATCACCAGAGAGCAGTATAGTGGCTCATCACAGACTGGAGGGCGAGACTCTTTTTAGCTTAGAAATGTGTGAAAGATTGTGGTTTGGCGGTGTGTGTGAAGCAACTTAAATTCTAAAATAAAATCTCCATTGGAGCAAGCAGATTGCTATCGCAAGCTCAGCGAGGACGTGTCAGTCGAAGAGATCGCAATCTCAGATCGAAGCACTATTCAAAACCAGGCACTTTGTTCCAGTAATATCAATTGCATCTGTATTCAAATTGTCAACCAAAGACCAAAGAGGCATCAGCTATTACAGTAAGAGGTAGAGAGGTGGGTGTGAGTATTGGTAAATTTCAGCATCCCTTAACCATACGTCAAGGAAATAGCGGGCAGTTTTACTCTCGGTAAGAATCTAGGCAAAAGGGGGGAGTGGGGGAGAGTTGAAACCTTTTCATGATTCATAATAGGAGCTGAATTATGCCACTCGGACCATCAAGAGAGTTGTGAGTCTGTGGAATTCTCTCCTCCTCCTAATCCCATTTTCCTGCCTTCTCCCCATACCCTTGACACCCGCTCTAATCAAGAATTTGTCTTATCCCTGCCTTAAAAATATCCACTGCCTTGTGGCCTCCGCAGCCTTCTGTGGCAATGAGTTCCACAGATTCACCACCCCCTGACTAATTGAAACGCACAAGATTATTAAGGGTTTGGACACACTAGAGGCAGGAAACATGTTCCCGATGTTGGGGGAGTCCAGAACCAGGGGCCACACACACACAGTTTAAGAATAAGGGGTAAGCCGTTTAGAACAGAGACGAGGAAACACTATTTCTCACAGAGTTGTGAGTTTGTGGAATTCTCTGCCTCAGAGGGTGGTGGAGGCCGGTTCTCTGGATACTTTCAAGAGAGAGCTGGATGGGGCTCTTGAAGATAGCGGAGTCAGGGGATATGGGGAGAAGGCAGGAACGGGGTACTGATTGGGGATGATCAGCCATGATCACATTGAATGGCGGTGCTGGCTCGAAGGGCCGAACGGCCTACTCCTGCACCTATCAAGTCTACTCCGCCATTAAATTGTAGCTGATCTATCTCTCCCTCCAAACCCCACTCTCCTGTCTTCTCCCCATCATCCCTGGCACCAGTACTAATCAAGAATCTATCTATCTCTGCCTTAAAAATATCCTCTGACTTGTGGCCTCCACAGCCTTCCGTGGCAAAGAGTCCCACAGATTCACCACCCTCTGAGGAAAGGCTAAAATGTGATTGCAATTGAGCAGTGTACAGATTCAGGATGAAGGGGGGAAATTCATCATTGCTGAAACCATTAGCAACGCAGTGGCGCTGGCTTCCGACGGGAACAGTCACGGACGCACCATACATCTCTGTCCCCCAGTTCCTGCGGACTTCCCCCGCTGGAAGTCTAGGATTTTGGTGTGTGTGTGCTTTGTCATCATTCCTTACGATGCCATGTACGACAGCGCTCGCAACTTCTACTGAAGTGTGGATGGCCGTTGGTTCGCTAGACACTCATCAAAAGTCCAGATAAAGTGAGTCCGAAGTTCTCCAGTGAAGTAGTTTTTTTTTGTTTTTTTTTAATCAAAAATATTTATTCAAATATTAAAATAGTATTTACAATACAATAAAACAAAACACCACCATAATACAAGATGAACAAATATGCTCAGCAACTGCTAAACAATTATATTGCAATCCTTGTCAAGGATACATTCAACCCCCCTCGGTGCCCAGCGGTCCTGGAACTCCCTCAGGGTGCCCGTAGACAGGGCGTATTCCCTTTCCATCCGCACCCGGGCACGGACGTATCCCCAGAAAAGGGGCAGGCAGCCGGCTCTGGTAGAGCCCTCCAACGTCTGGTGCCTTGACTCACGGATGGCCAGCTTGGCCAGGCCCAGGAGCAACCCAACCAGGACATCTTCAGCCCTACCCTCTCCCCTACGCACAGGGTGTCCAAAGATGAGGATGGTGGATGAAAAATGCAGCCAGAAGGCAAGGAGCAGCCCCTTTAGGTATTGAAACAGTGGCTGCAGCCTCACGCACTCCATGTACACGTGGTACACAGACTCTTCCAGCCCGCACAAGTGGCAGGTGGCCGGCGAGTCTGAACCGCGAGAGAAACAGGTTGCAGGGAACACCTCGATGCAGTACCCTCCACCCCAGGTCCCCAATGTAGAGGGGGAGAATCCCTGCGTAGAGGGACCCCCACCGGGGGCCCCCCTCGCGACCGGAAGGGAACACCGACCGCCACTTGGTGTCCGGACGGTGGACCAGGGCGAGGAAGTGCAGGGTGTGGAGGAGGAGCCTGTACAGGACACGCCTCCCTGCGTCTCGGAGGGAGACGCCAGTGAGGTAGTTGGTAGGTCGGGTCTGCTCCGTAGTTGATCAGCGGACGGTTCGGTTGCCTGATAACAATAGGGAAGAAGCAGTCCCTGAAGGAAACACGTTCCCGATGTTGGGGGAGTCCAGAACCAGCGTAGGTTCACCAGGCTAATTCCCGGGATGGCAGGACTGTCATATGCTGAGAGATTGGAGCGGCTGGGCTTGTTCACTCTGTGGAGTTTAGAAGGATGAGAGGTAATCACATTGAAACATATATATGGACACGCTAGTGGCAGGAAACATGTTCCCGATGTTGGGGGAGTCCAGAACCTGGGGCCACACACACACAGTTTAAGAATAAGGGGTCGGCCATTTAGAACGGAGACGAGGAAACACTTTTTCTCACAGAGAGAGTGGTGAGTCTGTGGAATTCTCTGCCTCAGAGGGCGGTGGAGGCCGGTTTTCTGGATGCTTTCAAGAGAGAGCTAGATAGGGCTCTTAAAGATAGCGGAGTCAGGGGATAGAAACTAGGTGCAGGAGTAGGCCATTCGGCCCTTCGAGAATAAAGAATAAGGCGTAAGCCATTTAGAACGGAGTTGCGGAAACACTTCTTCACCCAGAGAGTTGCGAGTCTGTGGAATTCTCTGCCTCAGAGAATTCCACAGATAGCGGAGTCAGGGGATATGGGGAGAAGGCAGAAACGGGGTACTGATTGTGGATGATCAGCCATGATCACATTGAATGGCGGTGCTGGCTCGAAAGGGCCGGATGGCCTACTCCTGCCCCTATTGTCTATTGAGTAAAATTTAGTCAGGATGACAGTAAGAACGGTGGGAGAACTGGGAAGGGGGAGGGGATGGAGAGAGAGAGAGGAAACGGGGTACTGATTGGGGATGATCAGCCATGATCACATTGAATGGCGGTGCTGGCTATCTGAAGTTGCTACCCAGCGGTATTAACATTGACTTCTCCGCCTTCAGATTGTCCTTGCTTTCCCTCTCTCTCCATCCCCTCTCCCTTCCCAGTTCTCCCACCAGTCTGACTGTCCCCGACTACATTCTATCTCGACCGCCCACGCGGTCTGAGGAAGGGTCTCGACCCGCAAGGTCACCCCCGGTTCCTTCTCTCCAGAGATGCTGCCCGTCCCGCTGAGTTACTCCTGCATTTTGTGTCTACCTTCGATGTAAACCAGTGCAGCTCTTTCCTACACATTTTGTCTGGCGAACGACACAATGTAAAGGTCAGCGACTCTGCGATTAGCAAATGGAAAAACTGGCTTCCTCTCTGTGTGTGTGTGTGTGCAAATCTCTGATGTCACCACCTTATTGCCGACCTTTCTGGTAAATCTCTTTTCTCTCTCTTGTTTCCCTTCGCTGATGTCACCCAGGGTGCAGTTACCGTACCCGACGCTCGAACTCTGACACTCCCGTCCCGTCGAAACGCAACGGTTACGTACGCGCCACCCACCATGTTTCTCCAGAACGCGCTTGCTCCATGATCCCCTCCGGAAGTCAAGTTGGGGGGGATCAATCTGAGGTCGGGGTACTGATTCTGGAATATTTAGCATCTCCGGGGAGAAGGGCTGGGCGACGTTTCGGGTCGAGACCCTTCTACAGACTGATAATAGACAATAGGTGCAGGAGTAATAATAATAATAATGGATGGGATTTATATAGCGCCTTTCTAATACTCAAGGCGCTTTACATCGCATTATTCATTCACTCAGTCACACTCGGTGGTGGTAAGCTACTTCTGTAGCCACAGCTGCCCTGGGGCAGACTGACGGAAGCGTGGCTGCCAATCTGCGCCTACGGCCCCTCCGACCACCACCACTCACTCACACACATTCACACACAGGCAAAGGTGGGTGAAGTGTCTTGCCCAACGACAGTATGCACTCCAAGCGGGATTCGAACAGGCTACCTTCCGGTTGCCAGCCGAACACTTAGCCCATTGTGCCATCTGTCGTCCCACGAGTGGGCCATTTGGCTCTTCGAGCCAGCACCGCCATTCAATGTGATTATGGCTGATCATCCTCAATCTACCCCGTTCCTGCCTTCTCCCCATATCCCCTGCCTCTACAATTCTCTGCCACAGAGGGCAGTGGAGACCAATTCACTGGACGTATTCAAGAGAGTTAGATTTAGCTCTTGGGGCTAGCGGAACCAAGGGATATGGGGAGAAGGCAGGAACGGGGGGGTTACTGATTCTGGGTGATCAGCCATGATCGTATTGAATGGCGGTGCTAGCCTCGAGGGGCCGAACGGCCTACTCCCGAACCTATTTTCTACGTTTCTAGGATGGGACACAAAATGCTGGAGTAACTCAGTGGGACAGGCAGTATCTCTGGAGAGCAGGAAATGGGTGGCGTTTCGGGTCGAGAGCCAAGGGAGAAGGAGATAGGGAAGGGTGAGGTGTGAAAAGGAGAGATCAAAGGGGATCAGAGATCACCACCTATTTTCGGGACGACAGATCGTGCAATGGGCTAAGTGTTCGGCTGGCAACCGGAAGGTAGCCGGTTCGAATCCCGCTTGGAGTGCATACTGTCGTTGTGTCCTTGGGCAAGACACTTCACCCACCTTTGCCAGTGTGTGTGAATGTGTGTGAGTGACTGGTGGTGGTCGGAGGGGCCGTAGGCGCAGATTGGCAGCCACGCTTCCGTCAGTCTGCCCCAGGGCAGCTGTGGCTACAGAAGTAGCTTACCACCACCGAGTGTGACTGAGGAGTGAATGAATAATGCGATGTAAAGCGCCTTGAGTATTAGAAAGGCGCTATATAAATCCCATCCATTATTATTATTATTATTATTTTCTAAGTTTCTATATTCTTGTAAACAATTGAATGGATTATTTTTAAGGGGGGAGAGAGAAAAGGGAGAGAGAAAAGAGCGAGAGAAGAGAGAGAAGGGGAGGGGGAGAGAGAGCGAAGGGGAGGGGGAGAGAGAGAAGGGGAGAAGGAGAAGAGAGAGGGGGAGAGAGAAGGGGAGAGAAAAGAGGATAGAGAAAAGGGGAGAGAGAAAGGGTTAAAAGACCGACCCTGCGATCCACTTGTCTCAGAGGTGAAACGCTGACTAAAAGACAACGGTAACTAGGTCAGGCAGCAGATTTTTTTCCCCCGTGCTCAGCTCTTGTCCTCTCGCTGCAGACGCCTCGGTTTCACCCCCCTCACCTCACCGTGCAGCCAGACGCCGCTGAGTTTTCCACTGTGTGGTCATCGCCAGGAGTTTGTGACAGAAGCCACAGCTGCAACTCTGAACCACAGCCGGAGCTCAGAGCTGGAGATACACTCAGCCTCCCACCACCCTGCCTTGCCTCACTCACTCACACACACTCAAAGCACAGGCAATATCACTCTTTTGTTTCTCACCCTCTCTTTCTCTCTACCTCTTCTCTCCCTTTCTCTCTCCCCTTTCATCCCCAATCAGTACCCCGTTCCTGCCTTCTCCCCATATCCCCTGACTCCGCTATCTTTAAGAGCCCTATCTAGCTCTCTCTTGAAAGCATCCAGAGAACCGGCCTCCCAGGCAGAGAATTCCACAGACTCACAACTCTCTGTGTGAGAAAGAGTGTTTCCTCGTCTCCGCTCTACAGATTCCTCAGATTCACAACTCTCTGGGTGAAAAGGTTTTTCCTCATCTCAGTCCAAAATGGCTCGCCCCTTATTCTTAAACCGTGCGTCACCCCCTGGTAGACAAAAATGCTGGAGAAACTCAGCGGGTGCAGCAGCATCTATGGAGCGAAGGAAAAAGGCAACGTTTCGGGCCGAAACCCTTCTTCAGACTTCTGTGACTCCCTGGTTCTGGACTCCCCCATCATCGGGAATCAAAAAAATTTATTCAATTATTAAAAATAATATTTACACTACAATAAAACAAGCCAGAACCCACCACCATAATACAATACAAACATGTAATAAACTACTATACAACTATGATACAATCCTTATTGAGGATACATTCAACGCCCAGCAGTCCCGGAACTCCCTCAGGGTGCCCGCAGACAGGGCGTATTCCCTTTCTAATCCCACCCGGGCACGGACGTAACCCCGGAAAAGGGGCAGGCAGCCGGCTCGGGTAGAGCCCTCCACCGTCTGGCGCCGTGACTCGCGGATGGCCAGCTTGGCCAGGCCCAGGAGCAACCCAACCAGGACATCTTCAGCCCTACCCTCTCCCCTACGCACAGGGTGTCCAAAGATGAGGATGGTGGGTGAAAAATGCAGCCAGAAGGCAAGGAGCAGCCCCTTTAGATATTCAAACAGTGGCTGCAGCCTCACGCACTCCATGTACACGTGGTACACAAACTCTTCCAGCCCGCAAAAGTGGCAGGCGGCTGGCGAGTCTGTGAACCGCGAGAGAAACAGGTTGCAGGGAACACCTCGGTGCAATACCCTCCACCCCAGGTCCCCAATGTAGAGGGGGAGAATCTAGCTCTCTCTTGAAAGCATCCAGAGAACCGTCCTCCACCTCGTGGTGCCTCGTGCGCTGAGTTTCTCCAGCATTTTTGTCCACCTAAGAATAAAGGGGTCGGCCGTTTAGGACCGGGACGAGGAGAGACCTTTCCACCCAGAGAGTTGTGGATCTGCGGAATTCTCTGCCACAGAAGGCGGTGGAGGCCGATTCTTTAAAAAAAAGATCCACCGATAACCTCCGCAATGAATTCCACAGATTCATCACCCTGTGACTGAAGACATTCTGAGCTGAACTGAGATCTCCCCACCCTCCACCACCTCCCCCTACCCCCACCACCCACCAGTAGTCGGTTGGTAAGAGATTTCGCTTCAGGAAACCACCGACAGATCGATCCGTTTAACTGACTAGTTGGTCGGCTTGAGTCTTGCCACTTTATGCACTGCACGCCAAACACATTCTGGGAAGGAGGGGGGTTGTGGGTGGGGGTGGTAGACCACAAGGGCTAAGGCCTAGTGAGACCACACCTGGAGTATTGTGTGCAGTTTTGCTCCCCTAATTTGAGGAAGGACATTCTTGCTATTGAGGGAGTGCAGCGTAGGTTCACCAGGTTAATTCCCGGGATGGCGGGACTGTCATATGCTGAGAGAATGGAGCGGCTGTGGGCTTGTACACTCTGTGGAGTTTAGAAGGATGAGAGGGCATCTCATTGAAACATATAAGATTATTAAGGGTTTGGACACGCTGGAGGCAGGAAACATGTTCCCGATGTTGGGGGAGTCCAGAACCAGGGGCCACACACACACACAGTTTAAGAATAAGGTGTCGGCCATTTAGAACGGAGACGAGGAAACACTTTTTCTCACACAGAGAGTTGTGTGTCTGTTGAATTCTCTGCCTCAGAGGGCGGTGGAGGCCGGTTCTCTGGATGCTTTCAAGAGAGAGCTGGATAGGGCTCTTAAAGATAGCGGAGTCAGGGGATATGGGGAGAAAAGGCAGGAACGGGGTACTGATTGGGGATGATCAGCAATGATCACATTGGCGGTGCTGGCTCAAATGGCCTACTACTGCACCTATTGTCTATTGTCTATTGACTAGAGCGTCTCTTTCCCTGAAGGATGTTAGTGAACGAGTTACGTTTTCACACCATGGTTTTATGGTCGGACTGACTGAGATTAGTTTTATCTTCAATCGAGATTGCTGTGGTGAGTCTTGAACCACTGCTGTTACTTCTGTTTGCTTCATAGACACATAGACAATGGGTGCAGGAGTAGGCCGTTCGGCACCTTCGAGCCAGCACCGCCATCCAATACGATCATGGCTGATCATCCACAATCAGTACTGTTTGTCCCAGGAGCGAATTCTAACTCTAGAATAAGGTCGCCAACTGTCCCGTATTAGCCGGGACATCCCGTATTTTGGTCTAAATTGGTTTGTCCCGTACAGGACCGCCCTTGTCCCGTATTTGACCGCTACTCTTTTTGAAACATATAAGATTGTTAAGGGTTTGGACACGCTAGAGGCCGGAATGGAGCGGCTGGGCTTGTACACTCTGGAGTTTAGAAGGATGAGGGGTTATCTCATTGAAACATATAAGATTGTTAAGGGTTTGGACACGCTAGAGGCCGGAATGGAGCAGCTGGGCTTGTACACTCTGGAGTTTAGAAGGATGAGAGGGTATCTCATTGAAACATATAAGATTGTTAAGGGCTTGGACACGCTAGAGGCAGGAAACATGTTCCTGATGTTGGGGGAGTCCAGAACCAGGGGCCACACACACACACAGTTTAAGAATAAGGGGTCGGCCATTTAGAACGGAGACGAGGAAACACTTTTTCACTCAGAGAGTTGTGAGTCTGTGGAATTCTCTGCCTCAGAGGGCGGTGGAGGCCAGTTCTCTGGAGAGAATTCTTTCAAGAGAGAGCTAGATAGGGCTCTTAAAGATAGCGAGAGAGCATCAGGGGATATGGAGAGAAGGCAGGAACGGGGTACTGATTAGGGATGATCAGCCATGATCACATTGAATGGGGGTGCTGGCTCGAAGGGCCGAATGGCCTACTCCTGCACCTATTGTCTATTGTTTAAATGGCCGACCCCTTATTCATAAACTGTGTGTGGCCCCTGGTTCTGGACTCCCCCCAACATCGGGGAACATTTTTCCTGCATCCAACCTGTCCAATCGCTTAAGAATTTTATATGCTTCTCTTAAGATACCCTCTCATCCTTCTAAATTCCAGCGCGTTCAGGCCCAGTCGACCCATTCTTTCATCATATGTCAGTCCCGGGAATGTACCTTCGATTTTCCAGCATCTGCAGTTCCTTCTTAAACACTCAGCCCCTCGAGCCCTTGACTAGAGACAGGTCACCTCGTTGTGGGTTGTTGCACAATGATGCACACACACACAGAATCTGTTTTAATCGATTCTCCGCTCGCTGCAGAGCTAACCACTGATAACGAAACCACCTTATCCTGTTCCAAACCAGCGCCATCCACTTGTACACAACCTTCATGATTCTATACATATCTCTTGCTCTTCATTTCCAATCTCTCTGCCTCTCTCGCTCTCTTTCACACTCTCCCTTTCTGTCTCTCTCTCTGTTTTTCTCTGTCTCCCTCTCTCCTCCCTCCCTTTCTCTTGGTCTCTCTGTTTCCTTCTGTCCCTCTCTCTCCCCCTTTCTCTGTCTCTCGAACTCATTCCTTCTCTCCAAGTGTCTTGTCTCCATCTCTCTCTCTACCTCTCCCTCTCTCTCTCCCCCTCCCTCTGTCTCTCCCTCTCCCTCTCTCTCTCTCCCTCCCTCTCTTGCTCTCTCTCTACCTCTCCTCTCCCTCTCCCCCTCCCTCTGTCTCTCCCTCTCCCTCTCTCTCTCTCCCTCTCTCTCTTGCTTTCTCTCACACTCACTCTATGTCTCTGGTCTCCCCCCCTCTCTCTCTCTCTCTCTTCCTCTCTCTCTCTCCCTCTCTCCCTCTCTCTGTCTCTCCCTCCTCTCACTAACTAGAGAGCGGTCCTGACCTCCCATCTACCACATCGGAGACTCTCGGACTGTCTTCCCTTCCTGTCCGCAATAACCAACCTGATCTCCCGGTGGCTCAGCACTTCAACTCCCCCTCCCATTCCAAATCCCAATCCGACCTTTCTGCCCTGGGCCTGAGTGAGTCCCACCGCAAATTGGAGGAGCAGCACCTCATATTCCGCTTGGGTATTTTACACCCCAGCGGTATGAACATTGACCTCCAATTTCAGGTAGTCCCTGCTTTCTCCCTCCTTCCCCTCCCCTTACCAGCTTCCTCTCTCTCTCTGTCTCTCTCCCTCTCTCTCTCTCTCTCTTCCTCTCCCTCCCTCGCTCTCTCTGTCTCGCACCTACACCTACAACAAGTTTCACATTGCCAGACTGAAAGCCTTGCCTGCTTAAATCCTATCCCACGTATCGTTTTATAGACAACAGGAGTAGGCCAATCGGCCCTTCGAGCCAGCACCGCCATTCAATGTGATCATCCCCAATCAGTACCCCGTTCCTGCTTTCTCCCCATATCCCCCTGACTCCGCTATCTTTAAAAGCCCTATCTAGCTCTCTCTTGAAAGCATCCAGAGAACCGGCCTCCACCGCCCACTGAGGTAGAGAATTACAACTCTCTATGAGAAAAAGTGTTTCCTCGTCTCCGTTCTAAATGGTTAACTCCTTATTCTTAAACTGTGTGTGTGTGTGGCCACTGGTTCTGGACTCCCCCAACATCGGGAACATGTTTCCTGCCTCTAGCGTGTCCAAACCCTTAACAATCTTATATGTTTCAATCGGATACCCTCTCATCCTTCTAAACTCCAGAGTGTACAAGCCCAGCCGCTCCATTCTCTCAGCATATGACAGTCCCGCCATCCCGGGAATTAACCTGGTGAACCTACGCTGGGCTCCCTCAATAGCAAGAATGTCCTTCCTCAAATTAGGGGACCAAAACTGCACACAATACTCCAGGTGTGGTTCTGCCACACTCCAAAGACGTGCAGGTTTATAGGTTAATTGGTTTGGTGTAAGTGTATAAAATTGTCCCTAGTGTGTGTAGGACCAGTCTCACCCCCCCCCGGTCACTCCCTAGTCTCCCCGCTCCCATCGGGCAAGAGGTACAGAAGTGTGAAAACGAACGCACACACACACCTCCAGATTCGGGGGCAGTTTCTTCCTGGCTGTTATCAGGCAACTGAACCGTCCTCTCACCAACTAGGGAGCGGTCCTGACCTCCCATCCACCTCATCGGAGATTCTCGGACTATCCTCCCTTCCTGTCCTGGGCCTCGTCCACGGCCAGAGTGAGTCCCACCGCAAATTGGAGGAGCAGCACCTCATATTACATAGAAAAATAGAAAATAGGTGCAGGAGTAGAGGCCCTTCGAGCCTGCACCGCCATTCAATATGATCATGGCTGATCATCCAACTCAGTATCCTGTACCTGCCTTCTCTCCATACCCCCTGATCCCTTTAGCCACAAGGGCCACATCTAACTCCCTCTTAAATATAGCCAATGAACTGGCCTCAACTACCTTCTGTGGCAGAGAATTCCACAGATTCACCACTCTGTGTGAAAAATGTTTTCCTCATCTCGGTCCTAAAAGACTTCCCCCTTATCCTTAAACTGTGACCCCTTGTTCTGGACTTCCCCAACATCGGGAACAATCTTCCTGCATCTAGCCTGTCCAACCCCTTAAGAATTTTGTACGTTTCTATAAGACCCCCCCTCAATTTTCTAAAATCTAGCGAGTACAAGCCGAGTCTATCCAGTCTTTCTTCATATGAAAGTCCTGACATCCCAGGAATCAGTCTGGTGAACCTTCTCCGTACTCCCTCAATGGCAAGAATGTATTTTATAAAAGGACTGGACAAGCTAGATGCAGGAAAAATGTTCCCAATGTTGGACGAGTCCAGAACCAGGGGCCACACACAGTCTTAGAATAAAGGGAAGGCCACTGGTGAACCTTCTCTGTACTCCCTCTACGGCAAGAATGTCTTTCCTCAGATTAGGAAACCAAATCTGTACGCAATACTCCAGGTGTGGTCTCACCAAGACCCTGTACAACTGCAGTAGGACCTCCCTGCTCCTATACTCAAATCCTTTTGCTATGAATGCTAACATACCATTCGCCTTCTTCACTGCCTGCTGCACCTGCATGCCTACTTTTAATGACTGGTGTACCATGACACCCAGGTCTCGCTGCATCTCCCCTTTTCCTAATCGGCCACCATTCTGCTTGGGTAGTTTACACCCCAGCGGTATGAACATTGACTTCTCTAATTTCAGGTAGTCCCTGCTTCCTCCCTCCTTCCCCTCCCCTTCCCAGCTCCCTCACTGTCTCCGCCTCTTCCTTTCTCCTTCCCGCCCCCCTGCCACCCCCACATCAGTCTGAAGAAGGGTCTCGACCCGAAACGTCACCTATTCCTTCGCTCCATAGATGCTGCCTCACCCGCTGAGTTTCTCCAGCATTTTTGTCTACCTTCGCACTATCTTTGATCGGACTTTACCGGACTTTATCTTGCACGAAAAGTCATGACCTCATCCTGTATCTGTACACTGTGGACGGCTCGATTGTAATCATGCATAGTCTTTCCGCTGACTGGATAGCACGCAACAAAAAAGCTTTTCACTGTACCTCGGTACACCTGACACTGGATATAAAACGCTGGAGTAACTCAGCGGGACAGGCAGCATCTCTGGAGAGAAGGAATGGGTGACGTTTCAGGTCGAGACCCTTCTTCAGATTGAGAAACAGAGATATGGAAGGGTAAGGTGTGAAAAGCAGAGATCAAAGGAGATACAGAAATTAGAAACATAGAAAATAGGTGCAGGAGTAGAGGCCATTCGGCCCTTCGAGCCTGCACCGCCATTCAATATGATCATGGTTGATCATCCAAATCAGTATCCTGTACCTACCTTCTCTCCATACCCCCTGATCCCTTTAGCCACAAGGGCCACATCTAACTCCCTCTTAAATATAGCCAATGAACTGTGACCTCCACTACCTTCTGTGGCAGAGAATTCCACAGATTCACCATTCTCTGTGTGAAAAATGATTTTCTCATCTCGCTCCTAAAAGACTTCCCCCTTATCCTAAAACTGTGGAAGTGTAAGGTGAAACTTAGGAAGAGTAAGGTGTGAAAATGGGAAAAAGGGAATTGAGATCAAGGGAAATGTAGGAATAGATCTTTGTTAACGAAAGATCTATTCCTGATGCTGAATGTCTGAAGAAGGGTCTCGGCGCAGAAACGTCGCCCGTTCCTTCTCCCCAGAGATGCTGCCAGTCCCGCCGAGTTACTCCAGCACTTTGTGTCTATCTTCGATGTAAACCAGCATCTGCGGTTCCTTCCAAATCTAAACTAAACCGGCTGGAATAAAACTTTCTTCTCGTTGGAGAATATAAATTTAAAAGCAAACGCTGCCACAACAGATGATGAATTGCTAAAAAAAAAAAAGACTTAGCAGCCACAAGATTGCGTGCAGTCAGATTATGAGCTCGCAGCGTTGATATGAATCTTAGCTATCGACCCCCCAATCTCAAAGATTAAAGTCTTTTGCGGCCTTAAGTGTTAATATCTGTCCTTGGAGATTCGAACCAGCAGAAAATAGTGTAATTATAGACTATAGACAATAGGTGCAGGTTTAGGCCATTCGGCCCTTCAGGCTAGCACCGCCATTCAATAGACAATAGGTGCAGGAGTAGGCCATTCGGACCTTCAGGCCAGCACTGCCATTCAATAGACAATAGGTGCAGGAGTAGGCCATTCGGCCCTTCAGGCCAGCACCGCCATTCAATAGACAACAGACTTAAATGGCCTCCCCTTTATTCTAAGACTGTGTGGCCCCTGGTCCTGGACTCGCCCAACATTGGGAACATTTTTCCTGCATCTACCTTGTCCAGTCCTTTTATAATTTTATATGTTTCTCTAAGATCACCCCCTCATCCTTCTAAGCACCGCCATTTCAATGTGATCATGGCTGATCATCCCCAATCAGTACCCAGTTCCTGCCTTCTCCCCATATCCCCTGACTCTGCTATCTTTAGACAACAGGTGCAGGAGTAGAGGCCATTCGGCCCTTCGAGCCAGCACCGCCATTCAATGTGATCATGGCTGATCATCCCCAATCAGTACCCCGTTCCTGCCTTCTCCCCATATCCCCTGACTCTGCTATCTTTAAGAGCCCTATCTAGCTCTCTCTTGAAAGCATCCAGAGAACCGGCCTCCACCGCCCTCTGAGGCAGAGAATTCCACAGACTCGCCATTCTTTGTGTGGAAAAAGTGTTTCCTCGTCTCCACTCTAAATGGCCGACCCCTTATTCTTAAACGGGAGGGGAGGAGGGAGATTGGGTAGGGGAGGGAGGGGAGAGGGGTGGGGGGAGATAGTGGGGAGGGGGTGAGAAGTGGAAGAGTGGGTAGGGAGAGAGGGGTAGGGGGAGTGGTGGAAGAGGGACAGAGGGGAAGGGATGGGGGGGAGAGAGGGTGGGGGAGGGAGAGGGGTGTGTAAGTGGGAGAGTGGGGAGGGAGGGGTAGGGGGAGTGGTGGAAGAGGGATAAAGGGGTGAGGGGAGAGAAGTGGAAGAGTGGGTAGGGGTAGTGGTGGAAGGGGGCGGAGGGAGAGAGGGATGGGGTGGGAGGGGGAGGAGATGGAGAGGGGGAGGAGAGAGAGGTGGGGAGATGGGGCACCACCTCCAGTTTAAATTCCATTTGGAATATTTTGGAGGAGCAAGAACCAAGAGGGAGAGCTCCTCATGCCATTGAGGGAGCTGCCACTGCATGAGGAGAGGCTACGCATGATGCATTACGAGTAGCATTGAAGAATATCGTTTCGAAGGCCTCTTTCCGACACTGCGCCCAATCTCTGTGGTCTGTGCAAAGATTTGCAGATGTAATATTTTAAAAGCAGGTTTCATTTGCACCCCCCCCACACACACACACACTTGCATTTAATTCATTTTGCGTTTGCGAATATTGTGTAATTCTGGAAGATGAGCACTTTCAGTCCACCAGACATCCTGAAAGTCCGTCGTAAGTTAAAACGCCACCGAGATTTTTCTGCTGACATTTATATTTGCTGCTGCGGTGCGTTAGCACTGGTGGTGAAACATAATTCAACTCGGGAGATGATAAGAGCTCAAGTTTGAGTCACCGAGCCTCCTCTGCGGTTAGATAGATCGCGAAAGCAAAATATATAACGTAGGAAGGAACTGCAGATGCTGGCTTGCAACAGAGATAAGACTGAAAAAGTGCTGGAGGAACTCAGCATCTCCGGAGAGACGGTCGAGACCCTTCTTGTAGAACGATTTCAAAAATCCACTCCTCTATCAATTTGGACAATTCATTTCCCGAGATATTTACTAAAATTTATCACCAAACTGACATTAGACAATAGACAATAGGTGCAGGAGGAGGCCATTCGGCCCCTCGAGCCAGCATAGAAACATAGAAGGTAGGTGCAGGAGGAGGCCATTCGGCCCCTTGAGCCAGCATAGAAACATAGAAAATAGGTGCAGGAGGAGGCCATTCGGTCCTTCGAGGAAACATAGAAAATAGGTGCAGGAGGAGGCCATTTGGCCCTTCGAGGAAGCATAGAAACATAGAAAATAGGTGCAGGAGGAGGCCATTTGGCCCTTCGAGGAAGCATAGAAACATAGAAAATAGGTGCAGGAGGCCATTCGGCCCTTCAAGGAACCATAGAAACATAGAAAATAGGTGCAGGAGTAGGCCATTCGGCCCTTCGAGCCAGCATAGAAAATAGGTGCAGGAGGGGGCCATTCGGCCCATCGAGCCAGCACCGCCATTCATTGTGATCATGGCTGATCGTCCCCAATCAATAACCCGTGCCTGCCTTCTCCCCATATCCCTTGACTCCACCAGCCCCTAGAGCTCTATCTAACTCTCTCTTAAATCCATCCAGTGATTTGGCCCCCACTGCCCTCTGTGGCAGGGAATTCCACAAATTCACAACTCTCTGGGTGAAAAAGTTTTTTCTCACCTCATTCTTAAATGGCCTCCCTTTTATTCTAAGACTGTGTGTGGCCCCTGGTTCTGGACTCGCCCAACATTGGGAACATTTTTCCTGCATCAAGCTTGTCCAGTCCTTTAATAGTTTTATATGTTTCTAAAAGATCCCCCCCCTCATCCTTCGAGCCAGCACCGCCATTTCAATGTGATCACGGCTGATCATCCCCAATCAGTAAACCCATTCCTGCCTTCTCCCCATATCCCCTGACTCCGCTGTCTTTAGACAATAAATAGATGCAGGATTAGGCCATTCGGCCCTTCGAGCCAGCACCGCCATTCAATGTGATCATGGCTGATCATCCCCAATCAGTACCCCGTTCCTGCCTTCTCCCCATATCCCCTGACTCCGCTATCTTTAAGAGCCTCTCTCTTGAAGACTTTCTATGACAATGATCAGTTCCCTTGATCTCCATTTCCCTTGCCCCATTTTCACACCCTGCACTTCCTTATCTCTATCTCCTACATTTGATCCATCGCTTTGGCACCTTACCCTTTCCATATCTCCCTGTCTCCCTCCGCCCTTTCTTCCCGTCTAGGTTGCTCTGTTTCCCTCTCCCCCCCCCCCCCCCCCCCCGACTCTCAGTCTGAAGAATGGTCTCGACCCGAAATGTCACCCGTTCCTTCCCTCCAGTTGCCGCCTGTCCCGCTGAGTTACTCCACCATTTTTGTGTCTATGAAAAAATATATATAAATCTTCTTCCATTTAATCCATTAATTTAACACGTTTGTAAAAGCTGATTAATTCCGCTGCATCATAAACGGTTAAAAAATACATAAACCTCAAGGATTCGTTTTTCTCATTATGAAATTGTAATTTTTTAAAAAGCCTCCTAGATTAATCCTCGCAGTTGTTCAGATGAGATGTGACTCTCGCAAACACACGCGCACACACAATAATTTGATAAAACAGTTTGACAAACAATTAAATCCGGCTTATTCAATGAGCTGAATTATTTGTCTCTGTCTCTGTCTCTGTCTCTCTCTCTGTGTCTCCCTCTCTTTCTCCCTGTCTCTGTCTCTCTCTCTGTCTCTCTCTCTCTCTCCCTCTCTCTTTTTCTCAACCCCTCTCTCTCTCTTTCACTGTCATTGTGTGTGTGTCTCTCTCCCTGTCTCTGTCTCTCTCTCTGTCTCTCTCTCTGTCTCCCTCTGTCTCTCTTTGTCTGTCTGTGTGTGTCTCTCTCTCCGTCTCTCTCTCTGTCTGTGTGTGTGTGTGTGTGTCTCCCTGTCTCTCTGTGTGTCTCTCTCTCTGTTTCTCTCTCTCTGTTTCTCCCTCCCTCTCTCTTTCCCTCACCCCTCTCTCTCTCTGTCTCTCCCTCTCTCTCTGTGTGTCTCTCTCTCTCTTTCTCTGTCTCTCTCTCCCTCTCTCTTCTTCTAACCCCCCCTCTCTCTCTCTCTGTCTCCCTCTGTCTCTCTTTGTCTGTCTGTGTGTGTCTCTCTCTCCGTCTCTCTCTCTGTCTGTGTGTGTGTGTGTGTGTGTGTCTCTCCCTGTCTCTGTGTCTCTCTGTTTCTCTCTTTCTGGTTCTCTCTCTTTCTCTCTGTCAGTGTGTGTGTGTGTCCCTCTCTCTCTGTCTCTCTCTCTCTGTTTCTCTCTCCCTCTCTCTTTCCCTCCCCCCCTCTCTCTCTCTCTCTCTATCTGGTTCTCTCTCCCTCTCTCTCTCTGTCTCTCTCTCTCTCTCTCTCTCTGTCTCTCTCTATCTGGTTCTCTCTCCCTCTCTCTCTGTGTCTCTCTCTCTCTCTTTCTCTGTCTCTCTCTCCCTCTCTCTTCTTCTAACCCCCCCTCTCTCTCTCACACACACCCCTAGAGCACGTGTTGTGTGTGAGCGTGCCTCCTTGCCCATGCCTCCCTCTTAAAAGCGAACTCCATCCACCGCTGGCTGTCAGTTGAAGGGATTTATGGAGCGGACATTAGCCACCAAGCGTATAGATGACAATACGGCCATGCACAGCTGTCACCCCTGTACAGGTAAGAGAACCACTGTCTACCAAGCCAGATGCTTGACTCTAATCTCTCACACTCTCTCCCCTTGCAAAGAAACGTTTTAACATTCGCAGGAAGGATACAATCGGGGGCGAGATTCAGCTGGGGAAGCAGCCAATGTCCGACACCTTTGACAGACACACAAAGCTGGAGTAACTCAGCGGGTCAGGCAGCATCTTCAAGGGTTTGGACACGCTAGAGGCAGGAAACATTAGCCATTTAGAACGGAGACGAGGAAACACTATTTTCTATGAAACATGTTCCCGATGTTGGGGGAGTCCAGAACATAGAAACATAGACAATAGGTGCAGGAGTAGAGGCCATTCGCCCCTTCGAGCCTGCACCGCCATTCGATATGATCATGGCTGATCATCCAACTCAGTATCCCGTCCCTGCCTTCTCTCCATACCCCCTGATCCTTTTAGCCACAAGGGCCACATCTAACTCCCTCTTAAATATAGCCAATGAACTGTGTGGCCTCAACTACCTTCTGTGGCAGAGAATTCCACAGATTCACCACTCTCTGTGTGTGAAAAAAAATGTTTTTCTCATCTCGGTCCTAAAAGATTTCCCCCTTATCCTTAAACTGTGCGACCCCTTGTTCTGGGCTTCCCCAACATCGGGAACAATCTTCCTACATCTAGCCTGTCCAACCCCTTAAGAATTTTGTAAGTTTCTGTAAGATCCCCCCTCAATCTTCTAAATTCTAGCGAGTACAAGCCGAGTCTATCCAGTCTTTCTTCATATGAAAGTCCTGACATCCCAGGAATCAGTCTGGTGAACCTTCTCTGTACTCCCTCTATGGCAAGAATGTCCTTCCTCAGATTTGGAGACCAAAACTGTACTTGTGTGTGAAAAAAAATGTTTTTCTCATCTCGGTCCTAAAAGACTTTCCCCCTTATCCTTAAACTGTGACCAGAACCAGGGGCCACACACACACACACACAGTTTAAGAATAAGCGGTCGGCCATTTAGAACGGAGACGAGGAAACACTTTTTCTCACAGAGAATTAGTGGTGAGTCGGTGTGGAATTCTCTGCCTCAGAGGGCGGTGGAGGCCGGTTCTCTGGATGCTTTCAAGAGAGAACTAGATAGGGCTCTTAAAGATAGCGGAGTCAGGGGAGAAGGCAGGAACGGGGTACTGATTGGGGATGATCAGCCATGATCACATTGAATGGCGGTGCTGGCTCGAAGGGTCGAATGGCCTCCTCCTGCACCTATTGTCTATTGTCTATCTCTGGCGAGAAGGGAAGGGTCTCGACCCGAAACGTCGCCCATTCCTTCTCCGGAGACGCTGCCCGTCCCGCTGAGTTACTCCAGCTTTTATTTTTGGTGTTGGATCAAAGGGGGAAGATGATCGAGGGGAATCAGTCTATGAAAGTACACAAGCAGGTACAGCAGGCAGCGAAGAAAGCGAATGGCATGTTGGCCTTTATAACACGAGGAGTTGAGTATAGGAGCAAAGAGGTCCTTCCGCAGTTGTACAGGGCCCTAGTGAGACCACACCTGGAGTATTGTGTGCAGTTTTGGTCCCCTAATTTGAGGAAGGACATTCTTGCAATTGAGGGAGCCCATCGTAGGTTCACCAGGTTAATTCCCGGGATGGCGGGACTGTCATGTGCTGAGAGAATGGAGCAGCCGGGCTTGTACACTCTGGAGTTTAGAAGGATCTTATTGAAACATATAAGATTATTAAGGGTTTTGGACACGCTAGAGGCAGGAAACACGTTCGCGATGATGGGGGAATCCAGAACCAGGGGCCACACACGCAGTTTAAGAATAAGGGGTCGGCCATTTAGAACAGAGACGAGGAAACACTTTTTCTCACAGAGAGAGTGGCGAGTATGTGGAACTCTCTGCCTCGGAGGCCGGTTCTCTGGATACTTTCAAGAGAGAGCTAGATAGGGTTCTTAAAGATAGCGGAGTCAGGGGGTATGGAGAGAAGGCAGGTACAGGATACTGAGTTGGATGATCAGCCATGATCACATTGAATGGCGGTGCTGGCTCGAAAGGGCCGGATGGCCTACTCCTGCCCCTATTGTCTATTGAGTAAAATTTAGTCAGGATGACAGTAGGAACGGTGGGAGATCTGGGAAGTGGGAGGGGATGGAGAGAGGGAGAGGGAATGCAAGGGTTACTTGAAGTTAGAGAAGTCAATGTTCATACCGCTGGGGTGCAAGCTGCCACAAGCGAAATATGAGGTGCCGTTCCTCCATTTTGTGCGCTGGGCCTCACTCTGACAACGGAGGAGGCCCAGGACAGAAAGGTCGGTGTGGGAATGGGAGGGGGGTTAAAATGTGTTCGATTTGCAAGTGCTTCTGTGTCAGAGACGGCTCTCAGTTTAATCTGAAAATTCCGTGTACCGAGGTACAGTGAAAAGCTTATTTGTTGCGAGCTAACCAGTCAGCGGAAAGACAATACATGATTACAATCGAGCCGTCCACAGTGTACAGATACAGGATAAAGGGAATAACATTTAGTGCAAGGTAAAGCCCGATCAAGGATAGAAACATAGAAACATAGAAAATAGGTGCAAGAGTAGGCCATCCGGCCCTTCGAGCCTGCACCGCCATTCAATATGATCATGGCTGATCATCCAACTCAGTATCCCATCCCTGCCTTCTCTCCATACCCCCTGATCCCTTTAGCCACAAGGGCCACATCTAACTCCCTCTTAAATATAGCCAACGAACTGTGTGGCCTCAACTACCTTCTGTGGCAGAGAATTCCACAGATTCACCACTCTCTGTGTGTGAAAAAAAATGTTTTTCTCATCTCGGTCCTAAAATATGTAAGTTTCTATAAGATCCCCCCTCAACCTTCTGCACCTATTTTCTATGTTCCTTTTAGAAAGGAGACGAGGAGGAATTTCTTTAGCCAGAGGGTGGTGAATCTGTGGGATTCATTGCCACAGACGGCTGTGGAGGCCACAAGTCAGTGGATGTTTTTAAGGCAGAGATAGATAGATTCTTTATTAGTGCGGGTGTCAGGGTTTTCTATGTTACTAGACGGTTGGTAGTAGAGTCGCTGTCTGTGCTGTCTCTGCTGTCTGTGCGGAGTTTGCACGTTCTCCCCGTGACCTGCGTGGGTTTTCTCCGGGTACTCCGGTTTCCTCCCACACTCCAAAGACATAGAAACATAGAAAATAGGTGCAGGAGTAGAGGCCATTCGGCCCTTCGAGCCTGCACCGCCATTCAATATGATCATGGCTGATCATCCAACTCAGTATCCCATCCCTGCCTTCTCTCCATACCCCCTGATCCCTTTAGCCACAAGGGCCACATCTAACTCCCTCTTAAATATAGCCAATGAACTGTGTGGCCTCAACTACCTTCTGTGGCAGAGAATTCCACAGATTCACCACTCTCTGTGTGTGAAAACAAATATTTTTCTCATCTCGGTCCTAAAAGATTTCCCCCTTATCCTTAAACTGTGTGTGGCCCCTTGTTCTGGACTTCCCCAACATCGGGAACAATCTTCCTGCATCTAGCCTGTCCAACCCCTTAAGAATTTTGTAAGTTTCTATAAGATCCCCCCTCAATCTTCTGAATTCTAGCGAGTACAAGCCGAGTCTATCCAGTCTTTCTTCATATGAAAGTCCTGCCATCCCAGAAATCAGTCTGGTGAACCTTCTCTGTACTCCCTCTATGGCAAGAATGTATTTCCTCAGATTAGGAGACCAAAACTGTACGCAATACTCCAGGTGTGGTCTCACCAAGACCCTGTACAACTGCAGTAGAACCTCCCTGCTCCTATACTCAAATCCTTT